>NW_010161764.1:0-6859 GCF_000695765.1 Mesitornis unicolor | reverse complement strand
GCCGCTTTTTCTCCGCAGGACTTTGAGCACCCTTCGCCGCCAAGATGCCGCGGATTATGATTAAAGGCGGCGTGTGGCGGAACACCGAGGTAAGGTCCTGCTCGCTTTCGCTCCCCACCCCCACAAGGGCTGAGGCCTTAGCGGCTGAAAGCCGGGGAGGGGGGGGCCTTGCACCAGTGCGCAGGCGCTGGCAGAGGGGCCGTGGCGCGCATGCGCAGGGGAGTTCATGCAATGAGTTGCCGCGATGCAGAGGCTGGGGGAAGGTTGGAGGTTTTTGGGCCCTCTGTAGCGGAGGGGTTGGTATCTACAGGCATTGTGGCTGTGGGGAGCTGAAATCCTCTGTCGCTTGGACATTCCTCCTCCACTGCACCTGCGAGCAGAGGTCACATCGGTGGTGTGTCCTGAAGGCTGCGTGTTCCCCATCCCCGTTCCCTGGGGACACTGTCCCCAAAGCAGCTGGAGGGGATGTGTGGGATGTGGTGTCCTCCAAGATGGCCCTTTCGTAGGCTGGATTGTGTCTCATACTGTATAGGCAGGATTTTTATTTTCTGGGGATATGAGGAAGCTGGAATCTCTTGCCCTTGTGGACCCTTTCAAATCTGGAAATGGGGAAGATGGGTATGGGCTCTTCATCTGCAGCCCAGAGCGTTTTGTACACAGAAATATATGTGCTGATCAAAAAGACCAACAGAACCCACTCCTCTCTCCCATTTTTGGTATCGCATGCTTTCAGAATGACAAGAAATCATGGAAAGGGAAAATAATAACACGAGAAATCAAGGATGTCAGTTTTATTAGATGGCATGTTTAAAGCAAAAGGAGGTACCCTGACACTTTAAAGTCCAGGTCTCTGCCACTGTATTCTGTGAGTGCTGGACATGTAAAAAATGAAGATAAAAGTACTGTGTGCTGCATGTGCTTTTAACCACTTGTGACATATCAGCTGTGTGCCAGGAGGCTGCTAAATAGGTCAGCAGAGGATAGGAAGAACCACCGTGTGCTTACCCCATTCTTAGGGTCCTCCATAATTGACTAATTTTGGTGACTATTAACAGAAACAGCGGTGGGCTGAATACATCATTGTTTCACCCATTTTTGTGTACCAGAAATAGCTCTCCTTGGTGCTATTTTTTTTGATTAACATTTTAATTTTACGTGCATCTTAAAAAAAGAACAAGAAGTGGAACCAATTGATATCAGATCATTAGGAAAATGACCAGTTACTCGCAAAAAGCCCTGCTCGTGTCATCAGTATGGCTACTGCATGCTGTATAACACCAAGTGAATTTAAAAAAAAAACCTAAGAGAGAAATTAGTATTTATTTTTTAATAGAAATTATGTGGATTGTTTTGTGTAGCAGCTCAAGCCAGAGTTCATCAGCAGCTTACAGTTAAAGCTGCTGGGTGCTCTGTGAGATGTCAGTGCTAGACAGAGCACCAGTCCTTGATGGCTGGCATCTGCACGGTACAGCTGAACAGATTCTAAATGCAACTACAAGTACTTACAGGGTACAGAAGAGGAACATCTGTGGTTGACAAGGCCATAAGATCAGCTTTAGTGCACTTAATAATCCCATCTTCTGACCTGTGCGGAAAGCAGAAATAATGAACCCGTTTATCTGCAGGGAGGGGAGAAAAGGATTGACTCATGGATTGACAGACAGTTGCTAGGATTTCTGGCTTTTGATCAGATCTCAGTGCACACTTTGATGTATATGAACAACCTGGCTCCCAAGCTGAATTCATTATTTTTCACTTTTTTCCCCCAGAAGTTCAGAAGCTTTGGGAACAGAAAGGTTGGATGTTAAATGCTGAACATTAAAGTGTATTATTTTAAGGTTTACTTGTAAAATAAATATTTACTATAAAGTTCCTTAATTTTTGTGTTGTGTATTGTTTTTTTTTTAACAACATATTCCATTTGCATTATAATATGCAAAAAATTAATTATGGTATTATTTAAAAAAGCTACCCAGGGGTATCTGTTAATTTTTTTTTTCCAGATGTTACATCATTACCAAGCACTTCCCTATCTCTTTGTTACTGTCCTCCAAGTACGACATACAAGACTTTTAAATACATTAAAGAGTGTTGACAGTAATCATTTTGGAAGTTCACAGAATCACTCGGTTGGAAAAGACCTCTGAGATCATCATGTCCAACCGTTCCTGTCTACCCCCTAAACCATATTCCTAAGTACCTCATCTACCCGCTCTTTAAATACATCCAGGGATGGTGACTCCACCACCTCCCTGGGCAGCCTGTTCCAGCTTCTGATGACCCTCTCAGTAAAGAACTTCCTCCTTATCTCTAACCTGAACCTCCCTTGGCACAGCTTGGTGCCGTTACCCCTTGTTCTATCCCCCATCACCTGGGAGAAGAGACCAGCACCCACCTCTCTACAACCTCCCTTGAGGTAGTTGTAGGTGGTGCTGAGGTCTCCCCTCAGCCTTCTCTTCTCCAGGCTAAACAACCCCAGTTCCCTCAGCCGCTCCTCATATGGCTTGTTCTCCAGTTGTGTCAGGTCTGTGAAGTAGGCCACAATAATCATCACATGTCTTTTTCATTTAATCTTTATTGATATCATTGGCCTTTGAAATACAAATCCTCATTCATCTTGAGAATAAAATGTGGAAAAGAAGCAGCCGTGCTGTGCTGTTTCCACTCGGTCAACCCATTAGATTAAATCCACCGTCTTCTCTGCTTGAGCTCAGACTTTCCCTTTTGTAAGTTCTCATGTTCCATAACAGATTTTTAATTTTTTTTTTAAGGATGAAATTCTGAAAGCAGCTGTGATGAAATATGGCAAAAACCAGTGGTCTCGTATTGCTTCTTTATTGCATAGGAAATCAGCAAAGCAGTGCAAAGCCAGATGGTAAGTGAGAAGTGCCATGTCTGGGAATATGAGATTCCTAATGAGTGGGAATTTAGAAGGTGCCACAAACTAATTTATGTCCACAGAAAAACAATAGTTTTAACATTGTTTGATTTTTGCTATTGTGGATATTTTGAATTTAAAGTGATGTGAGCAGAAGTGCCCAAATTATGTATTTGCCAGGGGCTGCAATGTTAGCAAATGCAGGATCACTTAGAATTGTGTACATGGTTTTTTTTCATGTATTTCCACATTTTCAATCAAAGTGAGTATTTCCAGTGAGGTAAAATTGTAAGACACTAATCTCTCCTTCAGATAGTTTCCTAATTTTTCATAATTAATGTTTGGCTTGAGGATAAATGTTTGGAAATTGCATTGTGGAATTTGCAGAAAATTTTTGTAGAAAAGAATAGAAGCTTAAAACTAATGTAAATACGTGCAATATGAATCCATTTCAGAATCAGACTTATTTGGAATAAGGAAGAAGAGGCAACATCTGTATGAAAAGTGATAAATAATACATTTCAAAGCTCAAATACATATGTCATAAAAATACTCTGGAGTAACATCCTTTTGTAGAGGAAAAAAAACTTGTGTGAAATTTGCATGACAAGATTTTAGAATCATTGTGAGGATTTGGATCAACACTTCTGAATTAATTCAGGGAAAATCAATAACTTTGAACTCTCCTCCTTATTTTTTTTACTTTTTAACAGGTATGAATGGCTCGACCCGAGCATCAAAAAGACAGAGTGGTCACGAGAAGAAGAAGAGAAGCTGCTGCACCTGGCCAAGCTAATGCCAACCCAGTGGAGAACCATTGCCCCAATTATTGGGAGAACTGCTGCACAGTGTTTGGAACACTATGAATTTCTGCTGTGAGTTACTGTTTTGCTAGAGGTGCATACCAGGAAAGTCGGCAGAGTTTGTGTTAGTGATGTGACGTTCCCTCTCCCATGGTGCTGAAGTGTGGTGGTTTCAAGCTGACCAAGCCCTTTTGTCAGCAAGTCCTTAAGGACTTTCTTTTATGTTGGAGTGTCTATCTTGAAAGGAGAAGCTCCTGAGACCTGGAGAGCAGACGTGAATAGATACAGGTGTATGTTTTCTTGCTTCTGGTCATTCTGGCTAGAGGAGTGCCAAGAGTGATGTTTTTTGTAAGCTTCCATTTCAGGTTGATTTGGGTATTTTTTGACTGGCTGATCAGCATGAGTGAGCGTATGAGAGAGAAGAAAAAAGACTTACAGACAAAAAGCATGTGGCTGAAATGGCTGAATCTGCAACTGTCGTCTCTGTATGATACAGAGGGTTTCTTAATTCTGGTGTGATTGGTTGAGTATAAAAGTATAATGAGAAACTTGATTGTTTTGTCACACTGCTTGAATTCGTGGCCTTACTCTTAAAATTACCTGAGGAGAGTTCACTAGTATTAGCTTTGTATTTTATATAGTATTTTATTGTTGTAATGTAATACTGTGTTGGCTTCTTTCACTTGTCTGATTTAAGGTTATGTAACTGTACCATGTTCATATTCTTTTCTGCAGTAATTGTATAACAAGTTTAGTGTATGGAACGTTAGTACAAGGTTACTTTTTTGATCAGTTTTTGGGGACATTTGAGGGATGGTTCTTAAGGGCCTGGGGGAAAACAAAGAGCCAATTGTGATACACATATGATGTGTTTTTAGGGACAAAGCTGCTCAGAGAGACAATGAGGAAGAAACTGCTGATGATCCTCGGAAACTTAAACCTGGAGAAATTGATCCAAATCCAGAAACCAAACCAGCCAGGCCAGATCCTATTGACATGGATGAAGGTAAAATAGGAATTAGTTTATTATTTTTGACAGAAATCCGATCTCTTTGATTTTTGTTTTTACACAGCCTTTGTGCCCTGGCTTTCTTTTGTCTTCTTTTCTCTTCCCCTGATCATTTTTTCTGACAGGTTTTGCATTATTTCTGTATCAGGCCAGTCAGTTACACTTTTCCAGTTTTCCTTTACTTGCTGTGTTTTCTGCCTTCTGATCTTTGTTGTCTCTTACCATGACTGACTGTTCTTTGCTTTGACAACTCCTCTGCTTGTTTGCGTTCTTATATCTGTATCTTCATCTTTTTCCATCAGTGTATGCCTCCTAGATTAATTCATGCTGAAATACAGAAGGACTACATAACATAGCAATGTTATGAACTAAAAAATGAACATTGCTAAAATTCCATGAATGCACCAATGGTGTTTTTGAACAGTCAGTCACAGGTTCAGAAATGCAGCACTCTCAGATCTGGATATAAATGAAATGAACAGATTCTCTAATATGGTGCTTTCAGATGAAGATGTAAATGAAATTATAATTTCATTAATGTGGTTACTTTGCCTCTGTATGTAGATATTTTGGTTTGCTGTAGGTATTACTTATTTTCAATATTAGGCTTTTTTTTTCTTAAAGTCTGCATTTCATCTGGCCAATGATTTAGAAAATATATTGGAACAACTTGAAAAAGCTTGTTTAGCGATCACGCTAACATTGATTCCTTCAGCTTTTAAAAATTCCTTTCTGATCTTAATGTCACTTTTTCCCTTACATCTTTAAGTGCAAATTCTCAGCTGTATTTATCTGTACCATTGTAGATGAACTTGAAATGCTGTCTGAAGCTAGAGCTCGTCTGGCTAATACACAGGGCAAGAAGGCCAAAAGAAAGGCAAGAGAGAAGCAGCTGGAAGAAGCTAGGTAAACTTAATCTTAGTTTCATGTGCTAGGACTGCTTTTGTTGATTCTGGAGCATGGATAGTGCATAAAATCAGGCAGAGCTTTAAGTGATGGCAGAATCAGACTTTCTGATAGTAATTTGTGACAAGAGCTTTCTTCTTGTTTTTTAAATACATTCAGCCCTGTCTCAGCAGCAAGTGATTAAAGTAGTACCACATCTTCGGATACAGAAGTCACCTATTGTGTTTTAAATCACATGATGTTCCTGTTTCTTTAGACGGCTTGCGGCTCTCCAGAAAAGGCGAGAACTTCGAGCTGCTGGAATTGAGATCCAGAAGAAAAGAAAAAAGAAGAGAGGTGTGGATTATAATGCAGAAATTCCTTTTGAAAAGAAACCTGCCCCTGGGTTTTATGATACATCAGAGGAAAACTACCAGTCCCTGGATGCAGATTTCAGGAAGCTACGTCAGCAAGACCTGGATGGAGAATTAAGATCGTAAGTGTGTGTTGTATTAAGGAAGGAACAGTTTATTTGACAAAAACCTAAGTGTTAAGTCTTGGAAAGGTCTGAAATACAACGATGTGGGCAGGAGTTGTATTTTCCATGGGACAGATACTAGTGGAGGTTGGTTCTGCCTTTTCAACCTGTTGTATTTTTTTATCTTTCTCAAGTGTCTAGTTGACCTTTTTTTCCACGAGAATAAAGTTCCTCATGCACATTCTTGCTGTTTAAATGGAAATCTTGAGGGTTTTTGAGATTCGTTTTCTTTTAGCAGTAGATTTACTTGTGTATTTGCAGTCCTTTCTCAGAGGAATAACAGTTTGCTTACAGGAGTAGATTTTACTTGTAGTATTACTTTTGATGGAATTGTTCTTTAGTAGAATCTCCTTAATTACTTAATTTCTTCCTCTCCCCTCAAAAAAATCCCAGAACATTGCAGTTGAGAAATTAAATGTCCATCATCAGCAGTATGGCACACATTTAATTGTACAGTTGCATATCTCACTGCTTCTGCCAACTGCTTTTTACTGAGAGGGCAAATCCAGTCTACATATAATTTGGTTTATTAGCTTGGTATCTAATTAATTAATGCTGTCTGGGTCTTAGTTCAGAGCATCTGGCAGGAGATTCAAACTGCCATGGATTACGAAATTATGATTTCAGAGGCTGACTCCATTGCTATTTGAAGAAAATACCATTTTTATTAAATACTGAAGAGAAATTGTTTCCCATATCCCACAGAAAACGTTTGTCTTCCCTTAGCGGCTGTTGAAAAAAAAAAA
>NW_010161763.1:0-23491 GCF_000695765.1 Mesitornis unicolor | reverse complement strand
GGGCCTGCGGATCTCGGTGAAAGCGGAGGCAACGGCAACAACGGGGGAGCCTCGCGGCCCAGAGCCTGAGCCTATGGAGGTGGAAGAGGGCGAGCTGGAGACCATCCCCGTGAGGCGCTCGCTTCGGGAGCTCATTCCGGTGAGCGGCGTGCGGTGGGGTCACGGACAGGGGGGCCGAAGGAGGGACCAGCTCCTGAGGGGGAAAAGGATGTTGGGGGGAGTCCGTGAGGGTGGCAGGGGGGTTCTGTAAGGGCACTTTAGGGTACATTCCTGGGAAAAGGGTCGGCATGGGGCGGGAAAGCGATGAGGTGAGGGTGGCGGGGAATGGGGCCAGGAAGGGGCTTATGAGTGTACGAGGGGAGTGCATGTGGGGGGAAAAGTCGTAAGAGGAAGCGGCCAGGATGTGCTTGGGAACAAAGGAGGCGTTGGAGATGAGAATTTGGGGTGAAGTGGTGGACTGTGGATAGAAGAGAGTAAAAGGAGTGCTTGGTGCCAGAAATGTAGGGGGCACTTGGAGCAGGGGGATGACTGGGGGAGAACTGAGTTGGAGGTGTTGGGGCTGTGAGCTCTGATGAGTGGACTGTGGTTTTCTTTCTTCTTTTTTTTTTCCCTTTTCTTTCTTTCCTCTTTTTGCTAATTGTTCCTGTAGAAGTTTTAGTTGGATCAGGTTTAATACCTAAAAATGGGTCACAGTTCTTCTAAACTCCTAAGTAGTCTTCTGCTCTCAAAACTTGTGTGGAAATTACTTTAGAAACTAATCTCTAATTAGCTGATCTACCAATATGCTTGAACTCCTGCCAAATATGTGGCCTAAGAGACAGCACCCTACTGTATTTCCTTGTGCTCCATGAGTCAACCTTAGGCAGTGAGGTTTCTTAACTTTAAAATTGATGTTTATTTTGCTTTCTTTTTCTTTTTAATAGCTGTAAACATTTGGCAGCTTTAGACAAACGTTGGTGCTGTTACTAAGAAAAGCAGTTAAATTGTACGTACTTTGGTATTCCTGAACTGAGACTGGCCTGCTTTCTAGAAAAAAGTCTTTTAGCCAAAATAATTATTGCAGCACAAGTGTAAACAGCCTGTTTATCCCTAGAGAAAGCAAGATGTGTTCTTCCAGCACCAGACTTTTGCAAGGTGATGGTCCTGAGGCTGCCCAAATGAAGAGGTGCCATTTTTACATATGCAAACCATGGGAGGCACAGAATTGGGTCATTGGTCCAGGGTCTGTGTGGTTTAGTGCAGTCTGGTGAATTCAGCAGTCCTGATCATTCTCCGTTTTTACTCTTTATCAGTAGGGCTGTATCAAACCAGCACTGCTTCATCTTGCTGGTATTTGGAAGTTGTGTTTGAAACATTGATTGGAACAGGGATAAAAGTTGCTTGTTTAATTGTGGATATGGCTTGGCGTTCTGACTTTTGAGACTAGAAGTTGCAAATTGGTACGTCAGGAGTCGGGTATAACTGTTAAATCTGTGGATGTTTTAAAAGGAAATTATACCTGAAACCAAAATAGTGGAAATTTGAGTTAGGAAAGGTGTTAGATGACTTCCTCTGTGTTGCTGAGAGAGTAAGTGAAAACCATAGCAGCGGCAGACACAGAGACTAAATTTTGTCAGAGGAAAGAATCCTTGTAGCAAAGGAAGTTGGGTTCAGTTCATGTGCTTTTACCTTCACTGACATCAGTGAGAGTTATTGCTTGTGTACCTGTCTGTCAAGGAATGTAGCTTAGAGGAAGGTTCAAGGAGAAGAGGATTTATTCCTCATAGAAATAGCCAGATTTTTTGCTTCTGCATAGGAGCTCAGTTGCTTTCAGTGCTCACTGAGATTTCACCAGCATTTTGCTTTATTTCAGGACACCAGTAGGAGATATGAAAACAAAGCTGGAAGCTTCATTACTGGAATAGATGTAACCTCCAAGGTAATTTTTGTGCTATGGTTCTTCAACACATTCTAATTATTGCTCCTGCAAAGGAAGAACAGATTCATTTATTTCTTCCCCAATACGCACAGATGTTTAGCCTCATGTTCAGGTAGCTGACATTTTTCAACAATCAGGGAATTCTCCTTTTGTTGGTTGGATCAGGACAGGATCTTCCTTGTAAATTGTAACAATCATCATTAAATTACGAACGTTTGTGTGCCAAAATCTGAGAATGTTTCTGTTGAGATTGCCTTGGTGCCATTTGATATTGCAAAACAAAGCCCTTTGAGACACATCAGCTGAGTTTTTTTCCTCTTAGGTTGAGTGACAGAAGGGAGAACAAGTGCTTGGCAGGAAAATCTGGTTTCATTGCCTTGTACCTTCCAAGGGCATCTTATTGCTTAGTTCTTTAAGACGTAGTTTGAAGAACGTGAACAGCTGTTGCATTTAAGTAACCTAAAGTTACTAATTCTGTGGGACTTCAGACATTTAGTCCTGCAGCTCATCTCTGTATATTTAATACCAAATTCACTGCTGTTTCATATCATACAATTGGCCACTGTATTTAACATTTGGTAGTGGAGAAAAAGCATTTAGTCACATGCTTTATAGGACTGGTCCAGTTTTACGTGGATCCCCACCACAACAGTGTGTTGCCAAATGACGTGAATTCCCATTTGGCATTACTGGAGCTCAGAAGATTGTGCTTATCAAAGAGTACAAAAAGGATTCCAGACAAACTCTCACTATCAGCTCTTTGGCTTCAATATCTAGCTTGTGTGTATTGTAATTCAGTAAAGAATTTTAAGTTCTCCTACATGGGGGAGAGCTGTCATCTTTTGCTGTGTTCTTTAATGATGCAACGCTGAAAAACTTGAAGAAGTGTGGTCAAGGATGTTTTGGCGTTTAATAACGAGTAAAAAGCCCATGTTTGTGTTCCAAATTTGACTTTGGTTAGCAAGGTCCAAAAAAACTCTAATGGTTCCTAGTAAATTCTGTTGAATAAGGAGCTTCTCAGTCAGCTTCAAAAATTGCACAAGATCCACGTAAGCTGTTGCTCATGAGCTACTTAAAAGCAGCTTGGATTGCCAGTCTGAATAAGATCTCTGTAGTCAGCACTCAGCTCATGTTCACTCAAGCTCAGAGAGACAAGCTGACCTTTTTGTCTACCTTTAAAAAACAGATAGAGAAGAATCTCTATAGTCTCAAAAATTGCTTTTCCATGTGGTGGAAATGCTTGTTTCGGGAGAGCTTTTTTTGAGCACACTCTCTGCACGTTGGTCATCTTTTCCTAAAGATAATATTAACTGTTCCATCATGGAGTCTGAGCATGGTCCGAGATAGCTTGTTTTCCAGGCATCTTGGTTCCCATTATGTTGTTGGACCTACATTAAAACTATTATGCATGACAGAAATGTTTTACTGAATTGTTTCTATGCTCTGAAATGTAGAGGTCTCTTAATAAATACAATTATTAATATAGGTTGTTGCTGTCTAGTAGATTTTATTTTAAATACCTGGTCCTTGTTGGGGATGCTGCCGTGATTCCTGTTTTGACTGCGTTGGTTTGCATTTCGCAGGAAGCAATTGAGAAAAAGGAACAAAGAGCAAAACGCTTTCATTTTCGAGCTGAAGTGAATCTCGCCCAAAGGAATGTGGCCCTGGATCGAGACATGATGAAGAAAGGTATGAGATGATCCAACAGTCAAGAAGAAAAGATCCTTTCATGTACTTCCTCACAGTTCCTCTACTTGATTTATCCTGCGATATTTTCTGTATCCCCAGAGGTTTTCCCAGGTCATTGCCAAAAGAAATCACTTTGTTATTTTGTGGGTTCTTTTACCTTTTTGTTTTAATTGTGTTCCATTTTAAACTACTTGTCAGTTAGCATTTTGCTCCTTGTTTTACCAACCCCAGAAAGAAGAAAACGTTTTTTGTGTACCTTATTTACTATGTGGCAACAGCACCCGGTGCTACGTGTCCAAGATTCATCTTGTGGGTCAGTGTAGCTTTAAGAATCTTTGTTCTTTGAGAAGACCAGACCTCGAGCACTGTTTGTGTATGAGTGGAGGACGCCGTGTCCACGCGCAGCGAGACCAGCGTACGCGCTGTCTGCGCAGCGAGGTAGGACTGCTTGGCCCGTGCTGTTAGGTGGCAAGCTGGCCATGCTGGAGTCTGAGCCGATCAGCCAGGCCGTGTGTCCACAGCAGACTGGCGTGTTTGGCAGCCTGTTAGTTCTCAAGGCTTTTTTTCCAACTGGCAGCTTGGACTTGCTAAGCCGTGGCCTAGAACAGCTCCCCATCAGATGTTACAAGTGGAAGTGCTCTGTCCACGTGTCCTACCCGCAGGCCTCGTTCTGGCTCTTGAGGACTTCGTGGGAGTGCTTTGGCATTAAAAAAAAGAGTTAAGGTGGTTTGATCACTACCAGTACCTGCATCTACCAGTGCTTACTGAAGGTTTGCATTGTGGAATAATGATTCATGTTGGTGTTTTAGAGCAGTGTACATCATCTTTTGCTTTAGTTAGCTTCCCTTTAGCTTATTTAAAATGTTTGCCTTATAAACCCATATGTTACCAATATAAAAGCTTGCTCCGTAGAAATAAGTACCAGTTTTGTATCTCTTCCTCTTTATAGCAATTCCTAAAGTGAGACTGGACACAATTTACATCTGTGGGGTGGATGAGATGAGTACCCAGGACATCTTTGCCTATTTCAAAGAGTATCCCCCTGCTCATATTGAGTGGTTGGATGATACATCATGTGAGTAAATGGAGCCTTTTGTCTGTAATTCTTACTCTGTCTTTTAATACTGGTCATGGCTGCACTTCAGATGTCTTAGTGGCTTTCAGAGTTACCAATCTTCCTCTGTCTCAGTTTCCCTGTTATTTGCCTTAGTCAAAGAGATTTAGAAGGAAAGAATTAATAGCATATGATGAAAATCAAACCCACTATCTGTTTGAGTATTTGTTATTGTGAAGAGAGAGCACAGAATAACTTGCAGGTCTCTAAGTGGGGAAAAAGAAAAAAGGTCTGAGATTTTGTGCTGCTTACATCTTGACATAAATCATATACCTGCTTGTGAATGTCACAAAAGGTGACGTTCGGAGAGGAGACTATTGACCTGCGTGTGGTTAGGCAGGTTGTTATGACTTTGTGCAAAGGAACAGGCTTGTTGCCATATTTGTTTTGTGCATTCTCAAGGAGAAATTAGTGGGTGAAAGAAGGTAGCAGCTGAATGTGATTTACATAGACTGGAAGAGGCATGTAAATTCAGATTGCAGGAGCTGTTTTGGGGAGTAAGCATGCAGCGCAATTGCCAGAAAAGTACAAGGTTGTTGACAGTCATGCTTTCCTCAGGGATACTAAGGGCTGTGAAAGAGCTGTCTGCTATGGTTGAGTGCTGGATCACGGAACCAGGAGGCTCTGAGATGGTCATGTGCCTAGAAATCCTGTAACTGAAATCACATAAAGTAGTAGAAGCCAGTGCAGGCGTTTCAGTTGAATTGGGATTGCTGGAAACCAGTTTATTGGCAAATGTGGCTGAAACTTGAGAAGTAGTAGTGTGATCTCCTGGAATGACCCTGAAGGGAATATGTTCCAGTCCAAGACTTAGGAACTGGTATACTATGAAATATTGGTCACCTTGAAGTCGCTGTGTGTGACAGCTTGATACACTGCCACAGGCTGATGGAAAATTTGAAATGCAATGAGCCCTGGGCGGACAATTGCAGTAAAGAGCTGCTACATGAACCAGTGGTGATGCATAAGCCAGCAAGTGCTCAGCTTAACCCTGTGTCTGAGGCTGCATTTCTAAGATTGTCTGATTATCTGAAAAGGACGTTTGTTGCTGTATGTCCACTGAATCCATGCAGAAGGCTTTGGTTCAGAATCTCTTTCTAAACGGTTTTAGCTCTTTCAATGTTGACATCTATGAAATGCTTTTAATTGGCCTAATAAATTATATTTTAGTACCATCTGCTGATACTTAAGGCGTGTATGAGGCCTGTACCGAATCACTTTGTTAACCTGTGTACGCAGTGATCTGTACAAAGCACTTGAGCAGTCTCTCCTGTTTTTCCCCTATTTTCCTGCTTTTGTGGAAAAGATTAACAGAATTCCACAGTAAAGTTCAAGGTTCTGTTGAATGGCCAAAGGGAAACAAATCAAAGCTGCTTTCTTCTTTCTGCCCCCCCCACCCCCTTAATCGCATTTGTGTGCTAACGCATTTGTGAAATAAACTGACTCTGATTCAATATCCTCATTTACTGCGCTCAGGAAACAGTTTCTAGTACATATGGTTGTGCATTTCACTGATTTTTGGGTTTGTTGTGTGTGCTTTTTGTAATGTGATAGAAGTTGTGTGTCCTCCAGCTTATTGAGTGTGTTAAAGAATATGACTTTCCCTGCAGGAGCTGTATCTCATTACTTTTTTGTTGTGTATAAGAGCATTTCTGAATTTTCGTTAGTAATTTTCCTCCAGCAAGGCAGTGACTGGTTGATTACACAAACGGCATTTTGGTTTTGTATGTGTTTACGTGTCACAGGTAACGTGGTCTGGCTGGATGAAGTGACCGCAACACGGGCTCTAATAAATATGAGTTCCTTGCCTGATCAGGAGAAAACAAAAAGCAAAGAAAACAATGAAGAGAAGACAGCTGAAAGAACCAAGAAAGGTAGATTGAGATACGCACATACTGACCTCATCTAGTTAAATCAGTGAAACTTGAAACTTGTGCTTGGGTGCTGCGTAATCTAAATGACTGAAGGAGCTTCTGTCGTATAGTTTCAGGTAAATGTATTCTGCCACTTTAAAAAAGGCTTTCATCTTGGAAACCTTTTGAAGAAGCTGCTTCTTAAAAGGTGGGTTGGAGCTGGAGCAAAAGCAGTCATTCAGTCGATGCTGAACGTGTTAGATGCGGGGTCATACTCAGATACGATACGTGGAGTGGCACACGGTGCACAGAAATATGTCTGTGTGATGTGTGCACAGAGGCAGTACAAGGATAATCCTGAGTGTGGAAAGAACAGGCGTAAAAAGAGTGTCCTGGTTTTAAAATACTGCAGTTGTTTTTCTTTCTTGATACACCACCATCCTTTAAGGATATTTTCCGTCCTGATGTGACGTGGTATCACTTCACCACTGCTCGTCATCTCTAAATTTTGCCATTCTACTTTCAAGAAAGAAGCGCACTGAAAGGTCAGTTATAAAAGAGCAACGGAGCAAAAGTGCATCTTAATGTTGTGATAAATCTGGTGTCTGAATGCCTTCATTGTGAATTTATTTTACTTTTATTGGGTGTAAATTAAAAATCGTGCTTTTGCTACCTCAGGACTGTTTTGCTGTTAGGCTGGTGTGATAAATTGCTCTGGTTTGAAGTACTGTACCACGCTGTGCAAAGCAAAGAGAGTTGTATTTATTAAGTCTTTTTCATAGATTTTAATTAGACGTGCTAGATCTACAGCATGCAGATAGCCAATCTCTCTACGAGATACTTGCAGTGCTACGAAAGCCTTTCTAGAAAGTCTGGGCTTTAGGGCTATGTTAAACTTGTGGATCCTTCTAACTCATCCCTTTTTCTTGTTGCTTTTCTCCACAATGCAGTGGCTCCTCAAGCATCCGCGTGACTTTAATTTTGGGGCAAATGTTGATAATGCTTCAAGTAAGGCTTGTTACCAAGTTTTTGGAGATCAGTGACTTGTTTACATGTAGTGTAAATAGATCTATTTAATCTCGTTGGCTACAAATTGCATATTACATCGTCATTGCACCACATCTCAAAATGAGAGCTGTCATCGAAATTACTCCTGTTTAGCTGGAAGTGTGGGATATTAGATAAAGTACAAACTGCTCAATTACATCTGGGGTGTGAGATGCATACAGACACACCGGAGTAAACTGGCTTAGTTGCATTCCTTGTTTAGATAGGGATTTGAGGGTCATTTAGGCATTTAGGGAAGCGAGAGACCAGTCTTCACTGTAAGAACCTTATCATTTAGGGGGAGGAAAAGTGGTTGAATGGTGTCCCTGATGGAGCTTAATTATTCAAGTTTGAATTTGGCTCATTTGTTTATCTAAATTCTCTGTTTTCCATTTGGTTAATTGTGCTTTACTCTTTTCTTTGAACTTGGGTGTATTTTCAGTATCTTTGAGTGGCTACTGCTCTCTGTTTCCCATTTTCAAGTCTATTGTTGGATGAGATTTAAGATCAGGAGCTGTGAAATTTTAACCTAGGTTTTTTTTCATCTTATGTCTATGAAGTACTTAGAGATCTTTGCAAATGACGCTGGTGTATGTTGATAATTCTCCATATTTGCTACTTTTTTTATTTTTTTGAGACCTGTTCGAAAAAATAAATTCCAATATCGGTTTTCTTACTCTGAGCTGAAAAGATCCCTGAAAAATCTACGCAAGAATCTCCCAATTTTAGTACTCCTGGAAGCGTGCACTCTTCTGTTAATTATTTCACTTCAAAATTAAGTCAGTAAGGTGTTTTGGTTTTCTTTTCCCTGCTGCTCTGTCTCAGAAACGTTTACACTTTTGACTAACAACCTGTGTTACGCTGTTAGGATTGGGTGCTTGTAGGTACTGGCAGCATTTTAATAGGGAGGCTTAAAGAAACAGGCTTTTCTGTGCCTTTTACAGTCTCGGCCTTGCTGATCGCTGTCGTACCCTGAAACGCAGGGCGATTTCATTTGCTTTCAAAGAATTAAATTAATAATTCATGTGTGCTGCCGCAGGCAGTGATCTGCACAGGGGCTGTCTCGTTAATGTTCTTCTGTGCTCTTGCACGCTTCAAATTTCTGTAGACGTTTACTGTTTTGATTATTCTCTAGGCCGCACAGAAGAAAGGATAACGCCTTCAGTTTGATTTCAGACAATGTAGGTAATAATAATCAAATGTGACTGACACACTAAAATGGAGGTTGGTGTTTTGTTTTGTTTTTTCCCCCCAATTATTTTCCTTCTTAGAAAAACAGGAGGAAAGTTCAGAGGATGAGACAGAAGAAGGCGAGGTTGAGGATGACAACCCTAGCGATGTTGAGGTCAGTACAGAAGGAAAGTGAAAGCGCTGTGACAGCAGCGTTGCTGTGACTGGTGTAACGTCGTCATAACGTTATCATTTTAACCGTATATATTTACAATTCACAATTTAATTGTGTAAGTAAATTAGATGGGGAGGTGACAGGAAGTGCACAGTTGGTAAGAACAGCTATGTAAGAGTTGTAAAAGTAGATTTTGAAGCGTGTGAGAGCATCCAGCGGGTAAGAGCTGGACTGGCTGCTCTGTTGTGCTGAGGTGAGGCAATGACAGCACAGTCATAGGAGGCAGCAGCCTTTCAGCAGCGAGGGCAGTGCTCAAAGAGACAAACAGGATTTAGGCTGTCCACAGCCATGTGTGGGAATCAGCACACGCATTGATGTTTGCTGAGTAATTTAATCTTCACTGGCTGAATATATAATGGGTGTGATTAGTGTTTTCTTTAGGAATGGCTCAGAGAACACTCGTGCATCATGGAATTCTGAATTTTAGTTTCTATAAAGCAGATACACATGAAAAAAAATCCCTTTTAGTCATGGTGTGAGGCCATGAGAACCTGTCAGTAAAACCGTTTAGGTATGAAACAAGCGAATAAATAAAATAGTTGTTTTTCAGTGTCCAATTTGTTGTATTTATTTTCTGTACTTCAGTCAGTAGTGTAGTGTCATTTGAAAATTATTGAATTTGATCATCTGAGATAATGTTACGAAGGAAGAGAGGGAACTATTTTAAATCTTCAGGGCAAATGACTTTAAAAATTCACAGTAGTTTGTCAAGACAAAAAGCGGAGTTCATTTGAACGTAATTTAAAAAATAACTTTCTTAATAATCAGTTGATTGCTGCTCTTTAAGCAATCCATTTTCGTTCGACCATAATTTTATTTTTGAGTCCAAAATACCTTTTTTGCCCCCAAAGTTGGATGCCCTCTCCCAGGTAGAAGAGGATTCTCTCCTGCGTAATGATCTTCGCCCTGCCAATAAACTGGCTAAAGGAAACAAGCTATTCATGAGATTTGCTACTAAAGGTAAATGAACAGCTTAACAAGCACAATGAATTAATTGCTTGTTGTAGTTTGCTTTGTTGACTAGTTAATGACGTGAAGTACCTAATTTTTATTTGCAAAATTGTTAGGGGTTTTTTTTGCTAATTATTAGGTATTACGATTTTGCAATAAATCCACATGAAATCCAGTTCAAGTTGTATGAAAATTATTGTACCTACGAATTTGATCTTGGGCTCAGGGCCTTCTTCCCAATACCATAGAACAGGTTTTATGGTGCAGTTCTCCACAAAGGTAAATGTCACGTTTTAGAAATATGAAAATATTTGAGATGCTGATGAGGTATTAGTGGAAATTATTGCTAAATACAGTCGAGATATTAAATGATCTTTATGAGTACAATGAAAATGCATATAATTTCTGGGCCATGTGGGAAGCGACACATCTATAAAGAAAAGAAAGGTCACGCATAAGGTGAGTATCGCCTGCAGCTGCTCCAGTGGGATGTAATGCTCTGTTAAGCTGATCTGTCGAAATTCAGTCTCCCTAGAATTAAGTTTCCAGGCACAAATAAAACTGAGGTGGCAGGAGAAATTTCAGAGGTGTCAGCAAAATTGTGTCCTTTGTGAAGGAGACTGAAGTAATGCTGATCTGTAAGATGTATTCAGTCTTGCTTTCACTCTGTCTTTGACTGGATGGTTATTTGTGCTGGTGTTGTAAAATATGCTCTGAGAGGGGAAAAAAGTCTTTTTCATTTGTGTTTTTTTCAGATGACAAAAAAGAGCTGGGAGCTGCAAG
Source organism: Mesitornis unicolor (assembly GCF_000695765.1). Lineage (NCBI taxonomy): Eukaryota > Metazoa > Chordata > Aves > Mesitornithiformes > Mesitornithidae > Mesitornis > Mesitornis unicolor. The sequence goes on along the minus strand of NW_010161763.1, from coordinate 12,731 downwards.
GCGAAGCCAGTATTACATGAAGTACGGCAATCCGAATTACGGAGGCATGAAGGGGATTCTTAGCAATTCTTGGTGAGTGTTGGTTAGAGGAATTGGAACATTGCAGGTAATTGGACAAGAGAAGAAAAAAACTAAACCAGTTTCAGTCTTCTGTTCAGTTCATGTCAATGCTGCTTATGTGCAAATGTGTCTTGCCCCTCAGTTCAAGAAGGACAGGAACTGCTGGAGAGAGTCCAGCGCAGGGCTACAAAGATGATCAAGGGAGTGGAGCATCTCCCTTCTGAGGAGCGGCTGAGGGAGCTGGGGCTCTTTAGTTTGCAGAAGAGGAGACTGAGGGGAGACCTCATTCATGTTTAGAAATATTTCAAGGGTGAGTGTCACGAGGATGGAGCCAGGCTCTTCTCGGTGACAAACAATGATAGGACAAGGGGTAACGGACACAAACTGGAACACAGGAGGTTCCACTTCAATTGGAGAAGAAACTTCTTCTCAGTGAGGGTGACAGAGCCCTGGCCCAGGCTGCCCAGAGAGGCTGTGGAGTCTCCTTCTCTGCAGACATTCAAAACCCGCCTGGACGCCTTCCTGTGTAACCTCATCTGGGTGTTCCTGCTCCGGCAGGGGGATTGGACTGGATGAGCTTTGGAGGTCCCGTCCAATCCCTGACGTTCTGGGATTCTGTAAGCAATGTTTTTGCGATGTAACTGTGAATTTGCAAGGGGACTATTTTGCCATGAAAATAAAGAATGTTTGTATTCCAAACATTCAGAACAGATCTCTGACATAAAAGTGTGTCTGCTGTTAAAGTGAGTGATAACTGCATGTGCTTAATCCAGGGCTGAAAGGGGCTCATTCACGATGCCCCTTCTGTGACAGGAACGTCATTCTTTTTATGGTGTTTCAGGAAAAGAAGGTACCATTCACGTCGAATCCATCGGGACGTGATAAAGAAAAGGACACTTATTGGGGATGATGTTGGCTTGACTCCTCCTTACAAACATCGTCATTCAGGTAATTGATGCCAATATATTGTCAACCCTGTAAGAACAGAACAGGGAAACAGGGGGCTGGAAAGGACCTTAAACAACGCCTTCTGCAATCCCCTGTGGTGTGTTAACGTGAAGTGTACTTTTAAAAAATAGATCGATAATTTAATTGCATTTTAAGAGTTTGCAGGGCATCACTGAGGCAGAAACTTCATGCTGCTCGTTGGCTTACCAAAATAGCTGCTACCTTTTATGTGATGTTTTTCTTTTACAAATGTAGGACATGGGAGCTGTAGCATCAAGGGCAAAAAGAAGAGAGAACTTCTTTAAACTTCTTGGCAGTTTGTCCTACTTGCTATGTCAATTCTTCCATTCTCTGAAAAAGCAAGCTCTAGATGTAGAACAATAAAGAGTAGAAAATTCTATTAATGAGGCTTGAGTATCTTCATCTGTGCCCTAAGGCAGGGAGTGTGCATTGGAGAAAAAAATCCTTGATGTGAGACAAATAGAGTATCAAAATTTCATATGAGCAGCTTGTTAAAAACACAGCCATGGATGGTTCAAATCTCATGGAAGATCTTGAGTGTTCTGAAAAGATGCTTACACACTGCTAGTGACTAGATTTAAGTTGTTAATTCGTATTTAAATCAGTATTATGTGATTAAATCCAAAGAATCACAGGACGCTTTGGGTTGGAGGGACCTTCTTTAGAGATCATCTCGTCCAGCCCCCCTGCAGGGAGCAGGGACCTCCTCAGTTCTTAAGTGATATGTGTGGGTTTTTGCTATTACTGTTTACAGGACTTGGAAGGATTAGCACAGAGCCAGCAGTTGTCACATTAATAAGCCCTGCAAGATCATGGGAGTTGTTATGCTTAGTTCAGGAAGTACAAACTGCACCTACTACAAGGGGCAGTCACACTTTATACCCTCAGTCCAGCTTTACGCCTGAGCAGTCTTCGGAGCTCAGGAACACCAAGGGCTTTTTTCCTCTTGTGGCGATTTTCTTCCACTTAGGCTATTCTGAAATACAGATTCTACTCAGAGTATTTTGCAAAATATTCTCTCTCTAGCCCTAGAGAACTACAAAGACTCATTTGTAATGGATCATTAATTACAGTGATTTATTTTCCTTGGTTTTAAGGTGCCTCTTACAAATGATAACCTTCAGTTGATCAGAATCAATTTGTTTTGCCACAGGTTTAGTCAATGTTCCTGAGGAGCCTATTGAGGAGGAAGAGGAGGAGGAGGAAGATCAGGATATGGATGAAGATGACAGAGTTGTGGTAGAGTACCGTGATGAACTGCAAGCTTTCAAACAGTCCCGAGACCGAAGTGCAGCCAGACGATCGAGTGCGAGCGCATCTGATTCTGATGAAATGGACTATGATCTTGAACTGAAAATGATATCAACGCCCTCTCCCAAAAAGAGCATGAAAATGACAATGTATGCGGATGAAGTAGAATCGCAGCTGAAAAATATTAGGTAAAAGTTTCTTACTCTTTGAAAGTAGCGGTGAACATGGATCCTAAATTTTAATTGGTGACGGAGTTGTTAAAGCTTAAAGACAAACTGCTGAAGCTCCTTCTTCAGTTCTTAACATAATTTTGTAGTAGATATTTTAAAAAGAAGTACCAAATACAGAAAACACCAATACAGGCTTTTAATTACAATTAACTTTATCTAAATATAGTTTCCTGTGCAGGTTTCTGTAACCCTGCTTATTGATAGTAATGAAGCTCACAGTGGAATCAATAGAAATTTATGCAGGCAAGCACAATGTGAAACACGTGCTCTTCTAAGTAATATTTTAACCTACTTCTCAGTAGAGAAATCCTGATACTACTTCTGAGGTGTAATTTTACGTACAAGAAGACTTAAGAACTATGCTGGATTTCGTTTCATTTAAGGGACGCTGAGTCTATTATTATTTCATTTAGGAATTCCATGCGAGCAGATAGCATAGCAACCAGTAACATCAAAAACCGGATTGGCAGTAAAGGCTCAGCAGAGAAAGTTGCAGATGTAAGGCTCCTGTTAGAAGAAAAACGTCAGAATAACACTGGACCACGTCAGCCAAACAGCACTGTAAAATCAGGTAACTTTGAGCTCTTAAATTGTGCAGAACTGTGACTGGCTCATTGAAAGGGATAGATTCATTTCACGTCTGTGCTCCACAACAGCTTACAAACACAGGGCAGTTCTGTTCAGCAGCAGTTTCTGCATTCATACAGTCAATGTTTCCTCCCTGAGAGACTGAGGTGGGGATTGCTTTAGGGAAAAATGAAGTACAGTAGAGTGAGCGATGTTTGTTTTTATCTGTTTTCTTCGCTTGTGTCTGTTTCTTTCCACGTTGTCCCTTGGATTTGCTCGCTCGCTGAGGCAGAGATTCAGTACGACTCTGGGAAATACAGGACGTAGGGAGGCTCATGCACAGAATCAAATGTGAAACGCTAGTTTCTTCGATGAAAAACCATGTATTACATGAATATAAACATAGTTTTCAATTTACTTCTGGGTTTAGTTGACTGGTGCTTTTTTTGACTCGGGTATCTATAATTTCAGCTACTTCGGACATACACAGTACCCAGCAGATTAGCTGACGGATAAGTGAAGGATACTGTTTTGAGTCAATGCAATGTGGAAGTTATGTCAGTGTATTTTACTGCTCCTGTACATTCTGGGGCTCTGACAAGTTGTCACATAAATCCTGTATCTCCCTTTGCCTTCATGTTTTCATTTGAACCCCCTTTAAGACCAGGAATATCTGAGCTAAACCAGACAAACTTCAGTATGTAAGATTCACATCATGGGTTAAGTCTCAGTATACTTAGAATTCTTATATCCTGATTGTCATTTTATTCTGCAAAGTATCAAGCAGTATTTGAATTCTTAAGCAAGGTATTTGTTATCTGAAAGGCATACAGTTTTCCTGTAATCATATCTCATGCTGGATACACATACATTGTGCTGCTAGAACAGAAATGCAGCAAGCCATGGAATAACTTCCTTTTTTCATCTTCTGGACACAGCACAATGTGAAAACATTAGACGTCAAATTTATTGCCAAAAAACACCAAGAAAAATGAATTCCTGATCAGTTTTATTGAGACATTGCCAGGACTGAAATCTCAGTATGAAAGACTTAATGAAAAGACTGCAGAAAATATCAAACCAGAGAATGGGTCTGCTTTCAAGTTCTTCAAATTGTGCAGTGAGCGTAAAATTAGCTGGCAGAACTAAAGTAGATGTATCATTATTTGTGTCGTTTAATCACTGAAAATATCCCTAGACGTGCGGCAAAGACTGGGAAAAAGACCACATTCTCCAGAAGTGAAACCTCCAAGCAGCACCTCTGCTCCTCGTCGAGAGCCCATATCAGATGTACACAGCCGGTTAGGAATCCCCAAACAAGATGTAAAAGGCCTCTACTCTGATACCAGAGAGAAGAAATCAGGTTGGTTTTTATGGAGAAAATGTAGTACTGCAACCTGTTGGAGAGCAGCGTAGGGGAAAGGGACCTGGGGGTCCTGGTGGCCAGCAGGATGACCATGAGCCAGCACTGTGCCCTTGTGGCCAAGAAGGCCAATGCCATCCTGGGGTGTATCAGGAGGGGGGTGGTTGTAGGGCAGAGAGGTTCTCCTGCCCCTCTACTCTGCCCTGGTGAGACCGCATCTGGAATATTGTGTCTAGTTCTGGGCCCCTCAGCTCCAGAAGGACAGGAACTGCTGGAGAGAGTCCAGCGTAGGGCTACAAAGATGATCAAGGGAGTGGAGCATCTCCCTTATGAGGAGCAGCTGAGGGAGCTGGGGCTCTTTAGTTTGCAGAAGAGGAGACTGAGGGGAGACCTCATTCATGTTTAGAAATATTTCAAGGGTGAGTGTCACGAGGATGGAGCCAGGCTCTTCTCGGTGACAAACAATGATAGGACAAGGGGTAACGGACACAAACTGGAACACAGGAGGTTCCACTGAAATTGGAGAAGAAACTTCTTCTCAGTGAGGGTGACAGAGCCCTGGCCCAGGCTGCCCAGAGAGGTTGTGGAGTCTCCTTCTCTGCAGACATTCAAAACCCGCCTGGACGCCTTCCTGTGCAACCTCATCTGGGTGTTCCTGCTCCGGCAGGGGGATTGGACTGGATGAGCTTTGGAGGTCCCTTCCAATCCCTGACGGTCTGGGATTCTGGGATTCTGTGACTTTAGAGTGTGAGAGAAATTTCGGCAGAAATTAATGAAGGCTGTTCAGTTGAGTGAAATTAAAGATGAATTGGCAAATGTTTGTTCAGAGCTTTGGATTTGAGATACGTGTAGGTGGGTTGAGCTGAATACTTTTATGAGCAAGGTTTTTATATAGGTATGCTTAAAATTCGAGGGCTCCTTTAAAGCTGTGGCCAAAACAAGGCACTGAAGCAAGCGTAATGAATGCAGTGGCACTTCAGACCTGTGTGTAGCTTTCTCTGCAAATGGGAAACAGTGAACAAGGCTGCACTCGGCCTCCTGTATTTTAATTTCAACTTTGAAGTGTAGTAAACTCCCTGCCAAACATTAAGGTGGGAGGAGCACAAAGAGTTTAAAGAGATGCAGTGAATTTAAGACTAAGTTCATCCAGAATTCCCCGTAGTCCTGTCTTTTTTTGGGTTTTTTTAATGTTTGTTTTTCATCTGATTAGGTAATTTATGGACCCGATTGGGGTCTGTTCCGAAGACACAAGAAAAGACTTCAGATAAACCTGAAAACTCTGTGGCATCTCCAGAGGAAGATGATTCAGAGCTCCAGCGGGTTTGGGGTGCTCTCATTAAGGAAAAAGAACAGTCTCGGCAAAAAAAGAGTCGCTTGGATAATTTACCGTCTCTACAAATTGAAATCAGCCGAGAAAGCAGTTCTGGATCAGACACTGAATCTTGATTGTTTTTACTTTCTGATCCTCAAGATTGTGACTCTGCAGTGTGGCAAGGTTTCCTTTGCCCAAAAAGCTGGACACTGGCAAAGACTCTGCAGTGGAGGTTCCCGAAGCGTCTCTGTTCCTTTTCTACAAAACCAGAGATGCGCGTACCACTTGAAACGTAAAGCAATCGCGTTTGTCTGGAGTCTGTGGTCGGCCCTGTGTTACGCAGGGCGGTGCCGTACGTGTTTATTACACCAAACCTGTAGTTAATTCTAGCAAAACACTTTTCCCCGGCCTTTGAACTTCGAAGAAGAGGCAGAAATGCTCTGTATTTTTGAGACAACCTTTTTGTTCTTAATATTTTTAACATGGAGCCTTTTAACAAAGTATTTTACACAGTTCATCCAAAGAACAGGGCATTTCATACTCAGCATCATTGCCTTGCCCTTCTGGCTCCTACCAGCACCTTTCCTATCCTCTTGAAGTAATAACAATAATGCTTCCTGGGTAGGCAGCCAGCAAGGATAAAGCAGAAAGGGACCATGACGTTCCCTTCCTCCAAAATACTGAATGTAAATCTGAGTTACGTGTTTTAGTACGGTGAAATTTCGCAGAGTATCCAAGTAGCATCGCTGTTCTCCAGGAATTCTCATTTATTTGGGTGATACTATGTTCTGCTGTAGTAGGGATCGAGACGTTCGAGACTGCAAAGCTGGATGCTTGAGAGTTGTGTAAATTCCCAAGGGTTTCATTTTTGGTTTTGGTTACACGATGAGGAATTCTGTTCCGTGCATTTCGTCTGTGTGACGTTTGGAAGAGATCTGACAGTTTGAAAACAGACATTTTTACATTTGTGAGAATTTCCCTGTTGGCCACGGTGAAAGCTCTAGTGGTGTTTTCCTATGTGCTGTTTAACTATCTATATATAACTGCAAGAGAAAAGGAAAACCATAGGATCACTGTCTCATGCTAATATCTTTGAATGTTCTTACTGTATAGTACATGTGGATGTGCACATGTTGACTTGTTACCCTCAGCTTTTTTACCCGCCTTCCCTCTCTAGGTAGGAAAAGATTTGACCAGTGTTGCAACCGCCGTTTGTTTTTTTTTCTTGTTGCCTATGACATTTGTTTTGATTGCCAATAATTCTAACTAAGAAATAATGCTAGCACATCACATTCTGGTAGACAGAACAGGTAGGAAAAACATTGTCTGCTACGTTTCGATAGTCTGAGCAGTTGTTTGCGTTGTCCTTATTTCCTGGGTTCTGTCAGTCCAAAATGTCTATGAATATCTCTTCTCCTTTCTGCTTTGTAACAAACGTTTTCTCTTCCCCCAGCCCCCCATCTTTGTACTAAGTTGAAGTAGGTTTGAGGCTTCACAAAAGCAGAGTCTGCAGTTAACTTTTCTTATTGCTTTATTATGTGTAAGAATAGCAGCATGCAAACTGAAAGGTAAAATGAAAGGTACAGTGAGTATCGAAGGGTAATCTGAGGACTGACTGGGCTTCAGGCCTTGTTTTTTCCTTGTTTTGTGACACTCATCCTTGATTTTCTATTTAATTATTGAATATATAAATATGTCTCATAAAAGTACTGTTGAGAGTAAATGACTGCAATGTCTGATCACTGTAATAATCCATTTTAACGTGTGCTTTCGTTAAGAGCCCTCCCAAAACATTCGAACAGAATCATACCCACACCGTCCCCGTTTATCAAGATCCCGGTAAAATTTATTTAAGCGATGTCTTTTTGCCAGTAAACCTTTGTGTTGTGTTACCGTTTTGACTCCATTACGACCCGGCCTTTTCCTGAAAGGAGATGGTAGATGCCAATCCCGTACCCGGGCTGCGACGCCAGGCTTCTGCGTGGTCACGCTCTGCTGTTGGTGTTGCTGGTGACCACCGTGTTACAGCAACACTCCTAACGTGAGCCTGGTGCAGGACGGCCTGACTGGTATGGAGGGCAAATAGGAACAGAAGAGACAGCTTCAGCTGGTATACAGGACCTGAATTAACGGATGTATGAAATCAAGCGATGTAGGCAAAGGGAAGAGGAGCCATTGAGGCTGGTTCTGTCTTCCAGGTGCTCATAAATACGCTTGCAAATGTATTATTCAGGTCCATCGTGTTTACGGTTTGGGGGAAGGGGTTTGTGTGTTAATGAAGCTGTAGTTGCTGAGCTGCAAGAAAAAGAGGTTTACTGGTGAAGGGACCTATAGAGGGGTTTTTGTAATCGAGTTTTTGCCTGGTTTTGCTTTTTCGTGGTGTACAGGGGGGCCTTGAAAAGTGTTTGCTGGGATGGGGAATTCTAGCTTTGGTCTTCCATAGTTCCCTGAAGATGAACTGCTGGCTTTTGGTAATTAAAAATGAGCACTGAATCTTTAGCGGATGTTTTTTCCTCGACATGGTTAACTTAAATCTATTTGACCTCTGGAGAGACTGCGCAGAGAGCTTTGCTGTGAGTCCCCGTCCTTTGTGGGCAGCTCTGTTGCTCTAAGCTGATGTGTTCTTGATCTTTCACTGAACTTCCAGATACGAACACATTCCAGGTTGGACAAATTACAATTTCAATGTAAGGAGCACAATTAAGTAATTGGAATTCTTTGTATAATTAAAAAAAATTACCTACAAAGGTCACCTTCAAGGAGCTTGATGCAGAAATCAGTGTTCTGATATTAGAAGTGCAACCTGTGTATTTACTGAAATGAACTTACGTTGGAAAATGCAAGAAAGGGAAGTTCGGCTTTGGTTTTTGCTGGAGGATCTGTGCCTGGCAGGAAGAGTTAAGTGTTTCTGAATTTTAGGTAACTTGTTACAGGACCACGCAGTCCTTTTCTTAGGAAGTTTTTGCTGTTTATTTTTTTTTAATGGTGCAGGCAACTGTTACATTGTACAAAAGAAATCCTCCTGGGCCAGACTCTGAACATGTGGTGCTGACAGCCAGACTTGCAAGGGAGGTTTTTGGTGTGGTTGTTTTCATTTTGTTTGTTTGAAGATGATCGCTGATGTGTTTTAACAGGGGAAAAGAAGGCAAACAGAAACTTATTTTCAGTTCAATATGATGTTATAATGTGAAAATAATGGAACTTTTATTGAAGCAGCTGTTCAATTCCAAATAAAAGCGGTCTGAAATCACACTGCCCTATCCAGTTTTACTGGAACACGAACGCTGACGAACGGGGCTGTGCCCTGCGTGGCAAAGGGCCTGTGGGTGCTGCCCTCAGCGGGGCTTGTGCCTCCCTGGGGACGAGGGTCCCTGCTTCGAGGTGTCGCCTGTCCCAGCCCAGTCCTAATGAATCCTGCTGCTCTCAACCTCGTCGAGGGGTGCCTAAAATTCGGGTCCTGCCCACCTAGCGAGGCTGACAGGAGCCCCAAAGCCCAGCTGCCTCCCAGACCGCACTGCGAGAAATGGAGGCCTCCGCCTACCCTCGCCTTGCTGGAGCAGTGGTACGTCCCGGTCCCCCCGCCGCGGGGTGGTACGTCCCGGTCCCCCCCGCCGTGGAAGTGGTACGTCCTAAGCCTTTATAAGTGGCCGCCGGCTGTGCTCCCGCCTTTTTATCCTGTGTGCTCGGTCGGGGTGAGTTGGGCTATGCGGCCTCCAGCGCTGCGCTGGGGCCGGTTGGGCGTTGTGGAGGGCGGGCAGGGGTCAGGCGGAGCCTCACCTTGGGGAGCGAAGGCGCCTTTATAATTTATCAGGCTGAGGTGAGGGCCCTCACTCCTCATAACCGGCAGTGGTGGCGGTCGCCGTGCCTCCCCGTCCTCAGGGCCGCTGGGGCTGGGCCTGACCATTCAAGCAGCGAAGGGGTGGTGTGAGGGACAGCGGGCCGCGCTGGGGGCGCCGTTGGTGCCGTGTGGGGAGGAGTGTGGCCTCGGAGCACGTGGCGCCTAATTCTCCTTGTCCCCTCAGGCGGGCCATGGCGGCGGGCACCGGGCGCTCCCGGCCTCCGGCACCCGGCGAGCGGAGTTGGAACTGCGCTAGGGCTGCTGGAACGCCTCCTCGGTAAGTGAAAAGGGACTCGGTGGGGTTGGGAGGGCTAGGAACCCGTGTGTTTGTGGGGTAACGCCAAGGATCGCTGCTGTTCGCTGCCTGGGTCGCGGTCTGTCTGAGGCCAGCTCGGGGAGCTTGCAGGGAGAGGCCTGGGAGATGAAGGCCCGTTCATGAGCCGCTTCCAGGCTGGCTCCTCGCTGCTCACAGCCTCACACGCTGCTGGGGCAGGGCCCTGCCAAGCTCAGAGCTGCATAAGGGTTGTGGATGCTTACAACGTCCACAGATTTTAAATTTTATGGCGCTGTTTTTAGCAAACAGGTCATGTTTTTGGTTATTCGATGTGCCAGACAGTTTCCGTGCAGTGAACGTTACAACCTTCAAATTGATGCGTGGAATTTCAGTTTAAACGTTGTCCTTATGGTAAAGGCAGTCTGGCGAGTTTCCTGACTAAAAACAGTCGAGAGAGAATGGTTGATTATTAAAAGCTCACTGATACGGTGATTCATGGTATAAACAAAAGGACGAGTGGAATTGGTGGCAGGGTTCTGGTTTTAGGGATTTTTCTTTTTTTTTTCCTTTTTTCCATTGGTTAAGCCTACTGTGAGATATAAATAAAGCGTTTGATAGCCACCAGAAAAAAGATGAAACCCTTACTGGTTGGCTGGAGAGGTTGAGGATAAATATGCAATGATATTCAGGAATAGACCCCGATAGTCAGGCTGAACGCACACGTATTACAAGGGCCCCAACGGGATGTGAAACTAATAATGAGACTATTCAAGTGATAGGGGCAAAAGGAGAAGGATTTTGCGTCCCCATAATAAAACAAATACAGGTAGAAAGCGAGACTAAGATCACAATAGGAGATGTGTTACTGGTCCCTGAAGCAGGGCACAACCTTTTGAGAAGAGATTTTCAAGTACAATTGGGAATCTGGAATATTGCGTCCAGTTCTGGGCCCCTCAGTTCAAGAAGGACAGGAACTGCTGGAGAGAGTCCAGCGTAGGGCTACAAAGATGATCAAGGGAGTGGAGCATCTCCCTTCTGAGGAGCGGCTGAGGGAGCTGGGGCTCTTTAGTTTGCAGAAGAGGAGACTGAGGGGAGACCTCATTCATGTTTAGAAATATTTCAAGGGTGAGTGTCACGAGGATGGAGCCAGGCTCTTCTCGGTGACAAACAATGATAGGACAAGGGGTAACGGACACAAACTGGAACACAGGAGGTTCCACTGAAATTGGAGAAGAAACTTCTTCTCAGTGAGGGTGCCAGAGCCCTGGCCCAGGCTGCCCAGAGAGGTTGTGGAGTCTCCTTCTCTGCAGACATTCAAAACCCGCCTGGACGCCTTCCTGTGTAACCTCATCTGGGTGTTCCTGCTCCGGCAGGGGGATTGGACTGGATGAGCTTTGGAGGTCCCTTCCAATCCCTGACGCTCTGGGATTCTGTGATAACCCAGCAAAATAAAAAAACCCACCCAAGCTCTCGTTTGGTGTGCGAGTCTTGTGGTGAGGCGACTCCCCTCGCACCCAGCGCTGTTTTGCCTTTGCCTTAAAATAAACCGAAATTATGATTGACGTTATGAATTGAGTCTCGTTTCTCACACTACTTTACAGTTTTCTAAAATTGCTGCTGAATTATTGTAGTAACACTGCTTTTGCTTTTATTCCCACAGCAGCAAGACATCTTGAAGGTAAAGAGTTAAAGTTTATTTTGTATTAAGCTGTGCAAAGTTGTTAAGAAAGTTCTAGGCCTTTACTTATATGCTAATGATGTAAAGCGGTTACATACAGGACTGTAATTAAATAATTAATGCATACAGGACTAATTAAAACTAGTTTTGAGTACCGTTAACAGAGCTAATGCATTTCATAAGCAAAGTGGGAAATGTAGAACTGTTGGTTTAAGATGAAACGATTCCTGCATTTTAAATAATGAAATAGAGAAGTTGTTGGCTGTTGATGATGATAACCCTGAATAGGAAGTGCCGTCAGATGCGAGAACTGACGATAAACTCCTTATTTGTCTGAATACAGCTACGTGCATGCAGAGTTTGTTGTCTGGAAATTTGGTTTCTATCGGGCAACTTCTCTTGATGTTTATTTTCTGTGAAAAGTGCTCCTGTAATATCTGACACAGAGTCATGTTTTGCTTTGTCTGCAGAGCCTGGTCTTCCAGATAAATGTGACCCCATTAGGACTGGGAGCAGATTGCTCCTTAGAGATGGCCCTAATTTGAAGGTGAGTGATGCATTTCACTGGGGCGTGCAGAGCTTTATACTAGGTGGAATTTAAGTTGAAAATTATAGAGGCTTATAGGCTGCCAAAAACTGAAGCGACCAATTTTATAGGTTCAAACTTTATAGCTTAAATCAATGTGCTTTCCTTCCTCTTCCTCAGAATGTAAAGACCTGTGATACCTCAGATCTCTGTATGTAGGTAGAGCTTGCAGGTCTTGGCTGCCGTGTACTAATTGTTAACTGATGTTTACCAATTGACTTTACAGCTCTTCCCAAGTCCCGTGGAAGGCAGTGAGACAGCAAGAGCGGGGGATTTTTTTCTTGGTGAGCTTACTCTTTGGTGGGTTCTTAGTTCTGTGTGATGGTTTTTGGCTACAGTCTCAGAAACGTGACCTAGTTGAGAACGTTCTCATTGGTTATGTTTCTAATTTTGTATATTCTTAGCTGTAAAAGTATAATCAATGACATTCTAGGCCAAAAAAACCTTATTAGACTAAAATGCTGACAGTAAATATATTAAGAGCAGCTGTTTTCCGTACTGTTTTGCTGACAGCACCGTAGAGCAAAGGGGTAAATGGTCTTGATTTTCCTAGCAGTGTGTCAGTTTACCTAAAGATATCATATGATGAAACTAACCAAAAAT
>NW_010161762.1:42085-44973 GCF_000695765.1 Mesitornis unicolor | reverse complement strand
TCTGTGATTCTGTGATTCTGTGATTTTATATGTCACTTAAAGATCATTCAGAAAAGGAAGCAACACAACAAATAGGCCCAAAGCCCTGTTCAGAGGTCAAAAGAGAATTTACAGGACTAGCAGCCTCTGCAATCTAGCACAGGGATTTCTGATTTCAACTAAATGAAAAGAGAGCTTTCTTCCTCTTTTAGTATCATTAGCATCATCTAATAACTTTGAACTATCAGGGATCCTTGCATATAAAATAACTCCTGAATAGCCTAACTCTTCTGAAGGAGAAAAGTACAGTAGGGAAATAGACTCAGAATGGAAGAATTGTGGTATAAATTGTGTTCGCAGGTTTAGTTATCCTGGTGCAGAGAACAACATTAATTCATTATGGGGATTTACACTATAACTAAAATGGTCCAAATTTGCCATGATTTATCTTGAGCCAGAAGTTGTCTAATTGTAACATTTAATGTAGGTAAAGAAGGAGAAGACAAAGAAAAGTGTCTTACTGGGGATGTGTTTCATTACCTAACATGTTTGGTCCTGGTTTCTTCATGATTTCTCCAGCTTGTGGTGGCTTGGTAATGTTGAACAGTATGTAATCATCACTAGAATCCATGTCAGAAGCATGAAGCATGGAGCCCTGAATCAGGATCATTTGTCCTTCCTGAACTTCAATGACCACATTGCTGATAAGAAATGGAGGGCTGTCATCTTTAGGCAGAATATTGATTGGAAACTTATGGCGAATGCTGTGCGGCCCATCGAAAATCCTAAACACCATGAAGTCCTTAGTAGAATCACTGTCATCATGATGGTAGTGAACAACTCCAGCCTGAATGTCAGAGACTGTGAACATAAATCCTTTCCCACCTGTCAAAACAGTGGAAGAAAACACATCAAAAACGTTCAGTTCAACCTGGAGGAGAATCCTTTCATCAATCTGAATGTTATTAAGGGAGAGAGAAAGAGAATGCATTTCTAACTAGAAAAATCAGACTGGAAACACTTACTGGAAACAAGTTTTCAGAAGTTGGAAAGTTAATAAGAATGTAGAATTTGCAAGTGTGGTAGCAGAGAAAATCCTCAAAATGTCCTTTGCACTAAAGATAAATGGAGATATCAAAGGTTTTTAACTGTGATTGTTTCCACCTTAATTTCAACATCTACTTTCTTATCAGAACATTTTGCATTTATTTTAAGCACCAAAGAGATTATGTGTTATAATTACAGCTCAGCATTTCATTGCAAGTAAAAAATAACATTTGTGGATCTTCTTGTTTCTACATATTGAAGTTACTGTCATTAATATGACAATTTTACACCTCTGCTTCAGCAGATATGTTGTGCACACACACAAATATTCAGGCAGGTTAAAGGTTTCCAGAACTCCAATCTAGTGCTGAAAGAGATCATGTCCACAGAATCTTCAGAGAAAATATTTTTTGCCCTCCATGCTGTGTAACATCAGCAGAGACACCCACCCACCCACTTCCTTTGCTCCTTACTTGAGGAGAATTACAGGCAAATTTCAGGATGGAGGAATAACTCACCACCAAACAAAAACCTGTCAAAGGTGACAGAAGGCAGGGAACACCACCATACATGCTTCTTTCTTTCAGGACTTCCCTTTAGCTCTAGGACTGGCACTACCAGTCCCTTCAATGGTTTAGTGGGCAGTGGCTTAGACCATTTGCCAGAAACAGTAGAGCTATGGTGCTGCTGAAGGGCTAAACCTGAGCTTTCCTTCAAGGTTTGAACTTTAATTGGTACTTGCTGGACAAAAAAAGCAACTGTCAAAATTGTGGTTATGGTTTCCTTTGCATGTGCCTATGCAGACACAAAGAGAATAAGGCATTGTCACTGGAGAAGAAATATCCAGCCCTGGCTGGCTCACAGGATGTTGATAAACCCTAGGAGGCTACATGCGGGGATGGGACTGCCATTATGAGATGGACCCTGGTCTCTGCATGCTCCTGCAGGCACAGCTGTTCTGAGGCCTACTGCCAGGCTGGCTGCACAGCCTCTCCTAACACCATCTCTGGGGGTCAGCCTGTCTGACACAGTTGACACCACAAAGTTTCTGTAGCATCACAGGAGGGTAGTCATGCTGACACTAGACTCCTTGGCAGTAGTTTCCAGAGATGAAACATATTTCTGAATTATTTCTGTTTCCACTAAGTTCCAAACACCACTTTCCCTTTTTCTTTAAATACTTGCTTTATGTCTCTAGGCTATGCATTTTACATGAATACATTTAACTGTCAAAAAATTCAGCACTGATAGTGACAGCATCTTTCCACCCTGCCAACAGCAGAGTGACTTGGTTTACCTAAACATTTTCCCAAAGAAAGCAGCACTGTTCTGACTCATGAGATTGCAAAGCAAAATTAGTAATATTGACCATGCAGAAGGCTAATGAATTAGAAGCCTAATTTAATTGTCACTTTTTAAAATAAACCTTTAAGCTGCCAGTAAGTAACAACCTTAGTCAAATGTGTATCTGCCAAGAAATCAAAATCACTTGGCATTGTGTAGCATCGTCAAGCAAAAATGTAAGATGTGAAAACATAGTGACTCCATTTCTCTTAGGTCATGCCTGCTTAATGGAAGCATAGCTGATTTCTTTAAAATTTCAGCTTTGGGATGTAAGTGTATGTTAAGAAAGTAGAAGTCTGAATACAGAATTTTTCAGTATTCTTGGCTGTAGCAGGGGCAGTCGGTCGGCAGAGGGAGTAGAGCTGGCTAGCAAAAGGTGCCTTCCCATGCCCTGGATTTTCTTGTTTCCTCTGAGCAACATAGAGCAACTAAGACTATGCCAGCATTTGCTCTTTGTACTGTACATCCAGATATTTCCTTCCACACCTTTATTCCCTTGTAAATCTGGCTGTTACACT
>NW_010161762.1:18392-42054 GCF_000695765.1 Mesitornis unicolor | reverse complement strand
CCGCCAGCAGGAAGTGACATACAACAAACTCTATCAACATCTTATTGACTGTCACATTATCATAGCCAGTTGTCTCTAGAGCACGTGTTTCCAGGCCCTGAAGTTGAAATTATTTACCTCTTACTGTGAGCCGCCCATGCCGTAAGCCATCAACTGTGACCAAGCGAACATTTTGGATGTCATTATTGTCCACAATTTGGAAGTGTTGCCATGTGATTGGTCGGGATTGCCCTTCCAGCAGGTTGAGACCTGCAAAGAGCACAGCATTATTTCACCAAAGCATCTGTGACGTTCAAGGCTGTCAGCATCTAACTGTTCTAAAAGTATTTGCAGTCAGGAAAAAAAAGGCATGTTTAATTCCATCTATGTACCTACCTGTGACAGGCATTTCAAGGACAGCTTAAAAGCTTGATATCAGGTTTTATTCCAACATACTTGCCTTAGTCAACTGCCTTTAAGATTTTTTTTTCAGACAAATAACCTATTCTGGTTCTGATTTATCTGATTGACTGAGTAGCTAGGCACATTTCTGAACATGTGCATGAACTGAAGCATTGGACTTGAAATGTTGCAATGTCTGAAACTGGGCATTCAGCTTCCTTAGTGAGCCTGCATTTTAAAATACAGATAGATCTTCATAACAAAGGACAATATCTCTTCTTTTTACTCAGTCATTTCAGGTGGGGTTTCTCTGGGAGATATAAAGCCTCTTCTTCTCAGCTCCTTCTCTCTTCTACTGTAAAAGACAGCACTTTCTCTAGTGTTAACTTCAAGACTTGTTTCATCTTATACCTTTGCCTTTTGATGAGTGAATATTGATGTACATTTCACTTTAGATGGGAGACCGTGTTCCCTCTGCAGTGAAGACATTATAAGTCTGTTTGAATTAGCCTTAACCCTGTAAGGTTTTCAGGCTTCAAATGGCTGGTGGTATATCATGCCCTATTTTTCTAGTTGTTCATTTTTGCAGTCTTCTGCTTTAAACAATACCAATAAGCCTTCAGCTTTCCAACACACTACTGTACTACTCCTATTCCATCATATATTTGTCTTTACTATCTATACTCTTTTATGTCCAGTTTGTTCTTGAAAATGCTGTATACAGGAATTCTAATTTTTCTGTAACACTCTTTTTTCTTTCTTTTTCATTCCAATTAGAACTTAAGATTTTTTTCAAGTTGTTGTAACATGTTCTCCCCAAAATGGAAAGAGAGAAAAAATAGATTTACATTCCCTCAGCTTAATGATCCTTAAACTCTAGGTGTAAATCTGAATTTTAGAGCTTTGTCAAATGTCTGTGTTAAAATGTTATCAATTCTGTAGCAAAATAAACTGAGGAAAATAGATCTCACCTGTATTCCATGAAACCCGAGGAGCATTTGTATCTGTTGTTCTGATAGAAAGATGCAGAGTGATCGGTAAACTCCTTTCAAAGTAAAAGTCATGAACCTCAAACTCCACCTGTTGTGAAAACAAATTATTGATTGACAAAAACCCACCCTGAAAACCACCTGTACCTTGAAACACGTATAGAATGCTATTTCCTGAGAAAGTTTTTCTGATATTAGCTTTCTAATAATATGTTAGCACATGAAACTTGATTTAGCTTTTAAAAAGAGCCTTTGAGGTTCTGCACTAGATTAAGTATCTACCTTCTGTGCTCCACACAGTGGATGCTATGAAAGTTAGTTTGGATTGTGTGGAAATTAATGGGAAAGATAAAGATTTTCACTGTTGTTTGGGGTACAATTAATTCAGCAGTTAATATAGAGCTTTTGAAATAGTAATAATAAAAGAAGGAAGGGGCATTTACCACTCTTTTAACATATGTAGGGCCAAAAAATATTATAAAAGAGACGGACTGACACAGAAAAAATAATAATAAAAAAAGGAAAATGTCAGACTCCTGAATTGTCAAATTCTTGAATCTGCGGTCAAACAATGCTGACAGCAAAACAGAGAAGAGGCATTAAGGAGCAGCCAATTTGGTAGGATGACTGATCCTCATACTAAGGAAATAGAAAGAAAAGAGGTTCCTGAGACAGCCAAGGATATTAAAAAGACAAGCCTTGTCAACATCAGGTCTCAAAGTTACTATTCCTGCTCTGCTGCTTTCCAGTCCACCCTTTCCACAGCTTACCTTGCTCTGATTTTGTGTTTCTTCAGTTTCATTACTTCAGAACCAACCATTTAGTTTTGTTTGGGTTATTGCTTAAACTGTCTTTTAGATAGTTATTTTATAACTATAAGCATATATACCATATACTCCTTTAACTCATTTATCTTCTTCTTATATCTTCTTTTTAAGACTGATACTTATTTCTCAGAGTGCTGGCACACTATTGAAATACACAAAATATCTAGCAGAACTGGTTATTGAAAATATAAAGTAACATCATACCCAAAGGAGACATTCACCATCAGCACTCTGTGGCAGATTTGGAGGGAGAAACATCTCTAGTAGCCAACATGGAGAAGATAGAAGTGGTGCTCTGTTTGCTCCCATAAAAGAGAAATGTATTCCTGCAGCCTTGGTCTCACAGATCTGCACTGTTTATTTACTCACCTACTCCAGACCCTGCAAGTACCGGTCTCCTCTCACCGTCTGCATCATGTTCTCTGTGTTAGTGATGTGCTTTTACACCTCCCAGCAGGAACTGTCGGGAGTCTCTTTTTGTTATCCATATACAACCATTGCTGCAGCAGATAGGTTGCCAGATCAAATGGCAACCCTGACATTTAGCGGATCTGTCTTTCATGGCTTTAAATAAATCACCTGTTCACAGGTCACAGGGATCAGAACTGTCACATAGGATTAAAAGCTACGTGGAAAAGTTGCCACTGATCTACAACTATTGTAGATATTCTCAGTCAGAGGGGACAAAAATCTTTCAGTGAAAAAAAATTCTTAAGTAGTAGTAAGCAATACCTGATTTGTGTTAGACAGTTAAGTTGATGAGCCATAGGAAAAAGTGGTAAAAGATTTTACCTCCACTCCTGCATTGCATACAGTTAAAGAAACTTCTTTTTTTCCAAAAAATACTCATTAAAAATGAACACATTTATTTGCAACTTACTGAATCTTAAGGACAAGCAAAATGCTAACATTAGACTGTTACCTCATAATTCCTCCTCTCTGTGTGACTGTTATTCGGAGGCTGGTAAGCAATGAGCATGCCACTGAGATCTTTCCACGTGAAGGACCCAATGGGTTTTGTGTGATCAGATAGGTGAGTGATGAAGCCCTGTGGAGGTGGCTTGGTAATGTTGAATACAAGCAAAGACTTTGGAGTTTCATTGTCTTCAGCATCAACAGTTGTGGTTGTGATGGGAGTTAAAATAAACTGATCTACTTCCAGGATGAACTTTGCCACTGGGGCAGCTCTGGGTATTTGATTGGGAATAGCACCTTTAATTTGGACAGGGAGCCATGCATACTCAGTCTACAATGGGAAAAAATGAGACAACCAAAAGGGCAAAGTGAAGCAAACAAAACAAATTCAATTTCTGTTACCTTCACATAGATAATTGGGATACATGTTAAAGCAATAATTATTTTGAAAAGAAAAACTGAAACATTTGAATGAGAAAATGCTTAAACTAAATATTTAAACCACAGGAAAAGATCTTCCAGGTTCACTAGTCTTATTTTTGTCCTTAGTTTTAGGCTGAAACAACTTGCTTTATTTGATGTGAATTTAATGAATAACTTTACCTGACAGAAACATGCACGAGCCATTAATTATTATTAACCGAATATGTTCACACAGCTCTTAACTTGTTTATTACTATATATGTTGAAGTCAGTGCAGCTGATGCTCTATAAAAACAGTGGAATTATGCCAGAACTAATTTTGCTTTCACGCTAAATTTTTTATTACTGACAGTAAACAAGCAGGGGTGTTTCTCTGTAGGCATGAAGGTCTAAACACAGAGGCACAGAGATGATGCATTTCATTTGCCCAGCTGGCAACATTATACAAACTGAACAAACTTTCAGACTCACTATCTCTCCTCAAATGTGAAAAGGAGCAATAATTTAATTTTTTTTAAAACCAAGACAACTAGACACTGTAAGGTTGTGTAAAAGTCTACCTTCTGCAGCATTTTGCTTCTGCTGTCTGTGAGATCCACCCTCAAAGGAATATAATCGGTGGCAGGTGAGGGAGGGTTAAGGTGCTGATATCGAATCCCCATCCTCAGAAATTCTTCACAGCTCAGTTTTGCATTGTGAATGACTCCCAGTTCCAGCACGCAGCTCCCGTTTCTGCACGGCTGGCCCAGGCTGTGCTCTGTAACCCAAAAGAAGCAATAGTGAAACAGTTACCAGAGAAGAAAGCGACATGGGAAGCCTGTATGTATAGCTAAACTAACCCTGATATAAACACAGCGTGACAAGAATTAGGACTCCTTTCCTGACTTTGTTTTCAGTTGACATTTTCCAACTCCAGCCCCCCTTGGTCTCTTGGGTAGGTGCTGACTCCAGCAACTCTGTGCTGTTTCTACTGAGCTTTGGAACTCCCAAAGCCATCACATTAGTCCACGTGTCTGGGAGCCAGAACCCGACTCCAGTTGGGGGATTACTGATGCAGATCTGTGATCTGCATTGTGCCCCACACAAACTTCAAGTCCCTTTCAGTTTTCATGATAGCTCAAGCTGTTCATTAAACTTCACATGACCCACTCTAACCCAGCACATCTAAAGCAACCCACTGCTGCAGACTTAATATGCTGGGTCACTTTGAACCTGCTAATACAAACAACTAAAACAGATCATACTAGGGCCACGGAAGAAGCTCTGTGGCCGATCTCCACTAAGCTGCTCTTGCTGCACTTCTCTGGTGATGAGCTGGCCGTAAGCAGGCAGGTGGGTTTCTGAAGAGGCTATGGTAATGGTGCAATCCAGATTTATCTTCCTGTCATGGTCAAAAGTGAGGATGTTCTTGTCAATTGCCCTGGACACACCATAGGACACAGGGACCTCCAGGGCCCAAGAGCGCATTTTGATGATGTTGCAGTCTGGCTCAAGTAACTGCACATGGAGGGCGAATGTTTCTGCAAATGTTTCAGTTTCTGTAAACCTGCAGGTGATAGAAGGAAATTAATTATGCTTCATCCCATCTTCTGCCACTCTTTGGTGTTGGCCTGATCTTCTAAACTGAATTACTTAAATCACTTACTCTCATGTGCCCTCAAACTTCGTATCACCAGAGACCATGAGGTGTCAGACCCTACTGCCCACCTCCTCATACTTGTAAAATGGGTGTCTGTATAAAGGAAGAAGTTACTCATTGTGTATATGCAAGGGTCTGTGTCCCTATCAGCAGGACAGCACAAACCATACAGTGCTCTGAAAGTAGTAGTGTTGTCACTTTCAATAATAAAAAGAAAAATCACTGGTTTTTTGTAACAAACAAGACAAATAAATGCAACAAATGTTTCTATAAGCAGAGGGTCACATGCTGACTAATGATGCTGCTGTTGGATCTAACTAGTTATGACATGTACAGCAGAACATAATTTTACCATGAAAAATTGACTGCTTGCTTTTCCAGCTGTGCTCCTGGTAACAATGAAGTGTGATCTCCTGCCACTGCTTACCTGTACAGCCTAAGCATGACTGTATCTTCATCTAAAATAGGACAGCCATTGTGGGTATATTTGACCTCATTAGGAAGGAAGTGACAGTCAAAAACCTATGAAGAAGAAAGAATGGACAAGTGCAACACTGTCAAGGATGTTAAATTTACAGCTTCTGTTTCACTTTTCTCTGACTGTCAAGAAAGCATCAGACTAAGGAAATTTTTAATCTGTAGTTTATTTCCATTAATAGATCTTCACCTAGTCTGTGGTCTCCCAGTGAGTGCCTGAGCAACTAGTTTAATATAAATGTGATTGTGTCAGGCTGCCAAGTACCTCCTCCAGCACAACAAATAGTTGGAGCGAACACATGTCTACCACCACAGCCTGTGGACTTAAGGATGCATTTGTATTCAATGGGACAACTGCACTGGATCCGAAAAGCCAGCAGTTCTTGCAGTATAGCATTAGACTTGTTAGCTTTTAAAGTTGCTCATGGTGATAGCTTGATTGTACTGTAAATCCTGCTTTATAGCCACTGCCACTGAACTCCAAAAGTATGATCTCGTGGAACTTCTCTGTTGGAAACTTTGCTAGCTCAGTTTTGTTACATACTTTTGGAACACTGACTTTGTACAGGTAGCATTTTAGAAGATAAGATGTCACCTCTGTGCCATACCAACATCAGTGTAATTCCACAGCATAAAAGCAAGGAGAATTTCTACAGTGTGCCCACCAGCTAATTGAGGAGAGACTAATTCTTATCACACACCTGATACAGGTCAAATTTGCAAAGATGGCTGGCCACAGTTTAACCACCTAAGCCAGACATTTGTTTCAGGCAGATTTTTTTATTTAATGGTTTGTTGGCTTGCAAAATTAAGGCAATGAGGAAAAATGCCTGACCCAAAAGCAGCATAGATTGCTTTGGAGAGTTCTGACACACTCATTTTTAGGAGCAGGGAATTTGAATTCTGGGGCATACGATTTTCATGTCCTCATATATGCCAATTTTCAAGTCTGGCAAATTACAATTCCCATGTAGCTGTATTTATTTCTAGAGTTCAACAGTTGAAAGCTCCTGGCTTTGATAGGACCACATCTATGTTATTCTTGTAGGGAACTTCTACACAGCCCATGCATAGATGGAGGATACTCATGTTTCATATGTAGAGACAGGGTGTGTTCCTCCCAGCAAGAGGGCAAAAGCTGATCATTGCCTTTCCTAAGTGTCTCAGTGTGAAACTAAAGGTGGTTTTGAATCCGTTTTTATGAGCAGTGTTCACAGATGATTAGTTCTTCTATGGACTAAAATAAAAAGTCTTCAGCATTTACTAATAGAACTGATGAAGCCATAACTAAATAAGGATTAATACAGATATGCAGCTGACTGACAAACCACATATTTTTGCAGAAAGGTTATTTCTTACTACCAGGCAATTCTTAAAATAGACCAAATGTATCATGAAAATGAAGTGTCTTGCCTGAATTACCTACATCTTCCCAGGTTCTTTGGAAGATGATAAAATGGAAGGATTTTAGTGAAGTTCTGAAATGTTGACTGGAAGTGCAATGTATAGAGGAAGTATTTGGATGCTCTAAATTCCAGTGTAAAAAATAAAGTAATACGTTAATTCCTAAATTACTTGATAATGTGTAGTTAACTGAATCACATAATGACCACTTCCTAGATTTACACTAAAGGATGAAAGAACTAGTGACCTTTGTTTCTTTCTAGCCATTACACAGAATTAGAACTTGCATCTTTCTAGAATGGAAAAATGATTAGCATTTATAAGTTTTCAGTATTACCGGCAGTGCCCACTTTCACTGAAGTTATTCTCAGATGGTTAGATTATGTGGCAATTGGTTTATATTCATAGTGATTTTAAAATATACTGCCTGTTTTTAACTTTCATCAAGAAGCACATTGTACAAAGTTTGTTGTTTGGGGTTTTTTTAGGTAATGAATAAGTTGATTATCAGATACATATGTATGGATTTACCACTCTGTTCCTATTTACTTAAATAATCTTGGAATATTCAATAATATATGGTCCTATAGAACATATAATTTACTTCATTTGTCCAGGCTGCTTAGAAAGGAAGAACAAGAGCAGTTTGTGAAAAAGAAAATTGCTTCTCATATGATGAAAGTTTTGAACATGTTGTGGCTCTTTTGTTGTGTATTGCTTTCAGATGTCAGAGAAATAGATGTTTCCTTATTCCTCAGTATTTAACAAACAACAAGTATGTCTGGTTTTTACTTAACGGATTTTTCTTTCTTAGTACAAGGTAACATTAATGAATATAACAGTTAAGTAATTAATTAGATAGTCCTAAGTGATAACATACAAAAACTATTTTTAAAAAATTAAAATACACAGTTAGGTGGTGTGTTATCTTAAAGAAAAAGAAGTACATTCTATATGAAAGCTACTAATATTATAGCTTCCAGTACTTTAAGGTTGTGCACCAAAGATGAGATTCTTCCCTGATGTAAATCACTGTAGAGTGCTCAAAGTCAGTACAGTTTTTGGTGACATGCAAGTCTGGTGCACCTGACAATCAGATACTGCTCAGATTATGCATCCCTGTTCATTTCAGAGGGGACTGCCTGCAGCAGAGAACATGGTTTACCATATCAAATAATTAATTTCTGTTTTTCTAATACATCATTAGTTATACCTCTTAATTGATAACAAGGGGATGTTAAATGAAGGACCTTTCCACAAAGGTCTGTTACCACTGACAGACAGTCATTGTATATGTGTATAAGACACAATCTGCTTAGCAAAAAGAAACATCTGGTTTATGTTTCCTAATATGTTTTCCTTTTATATGAACAGGCAACTCTAATTGTCTATAAATTCGCTGGGTAAGACAAAGGAGATCTAAATCTTTTCCTAATTACTCTGGAGCCTTGTTTTTTTCCACTTCAACTGCTTTTCAATTACAATTTATAATTAATTTGTCATACATTCCTAGGACATTACTCATTTTAATGGCAGTAAAATAGATCAGACCAGAGATGTTTTATGGCTGCAGAATTTCCTAGTAAAGAAAGCATGAGTGGCACTGGGAGGGCCAGACCCTGACATGGTTTCTTTTTCAGGAATGGTGAAAGCTCAGGAAGTGCTTTTCAGTGTCTGGCTGAGGATTTTCTCATTTTAAACAGAAGCCCTCAGCTTATAAATGCTGTCTTGTTCTTTCCCAGCAGGGAAATTTGACTTGAGATAAGAAGACTGCCTGTCTTGCTGGCAGTCTCCCTGGTGGACCCCACATGGTGGTGTCTCTGCCACCCCCACCTCCACATGGCCGTGGAGAGGAGGAGAAGACACCTTTCTTAATGGGATAGCACTTAGGGCAGAAGCCACCCACAGGACGCATCCCAGACAATGCTAGCAGCCACAGCTCCTCTCCAGCTTGGTAGCCCAGGGTCAGCTGCCCAGCAGAGCTCACCCCTGCAGATGACATATGCCTGCAACACTTGGACAGCCATGGTCGGCTGCCTAGGCTCACATTGGGACTAGCACTTAACAGAGGTGAGGTTGGGACTGAGGAAAGGCAAGGACCTTAGGTGCTTTGGAAAATAAGATGTGGTGAATACACATCTCCTCGGCTTTCTGGAAAGCTGCCTCTGACCTTGTGCTTGAAGAAAGGTTAAAAAGGATGAAGTGGCTTTTTCAAAATACCATGGTCCTACTAAATGTAGAGGCTGAGGTAGAAATTGAAAGTCACTTCCTCAGACAGCTGGCTTGCCTACAGAGTGGTTTGCCAAGCAATGAGACTTGTAAATTTCTCCTTTTCCCCTCATGGGCCAAAGCAGACTGAGAAAGTGGAGAGGGGGACTGTGGTCAGAGCCTCCATGCTGGCAGAGAACAAGCCCTGGGGAAGTCAGCAGAGGCACTGCACATCTTGCGGCCAATCTCTAGAGAAGATCACACATTGCCCTGTTTATTGCCTCCTGTTTATCCTGGCATGCCTCTGCACCTTCCGATTGCTGGTTCAGCTGAAGTACTCATCAGTGGTCTGCAAAAATAATAATGATGACCAAAAGAAAAAATTTTTGAAGAAATCTTTAAGGACCTGAGACTGGTACTCCTGCATCTACCTTCACAGAGACCACCAGAAACCTCAAGAGAGGATGAAACTATATATTTATACACACACACAGACATATAAAAGTGCACACTGCATTGTATAATTGACAAAACTTTTCAAAAATAGACAAAATCTCTTTGGTTGTGGTTCATTTTAAAACCATTCATCTATCTCTTCATATCATCCTCATGTCATTTACTTCCAATTCCTTCCTGCTATGACTCAGGCAGAGAGATTTGTGAGGCAAATGAGTAGCAGAACAGTGATATGCAAAATACATTTCAGTATTCCTACAAGATTGAAATTTTAACTGAAAACATTTTTTCAATGTATTTGCCATCTGCTAGCAATTTAGGTGTTGCAGAGCAGAGCAAACAACGGTGTACACAATGTGCTTATTGTATGCGATGATTTTTTTTCTTAATTGCTCCCTAAGTAGTGGTTGCCTGACTAAAATAGAAAATGCTCTAATGGACTATGCATTACCCAAGGGGCACTGGTTACCCTCATGTTAGAAAAACAAGCAGCTGAGAGACTGGAGTATATCTTCTAACTGAAAGTTTTGAGATACCCATTCTCTGTTTGTTAAAGAAGATTCTGACTGAAGTCCCTTTTATGCATTCTTGTTACTGAGCTCAGCTTTTAGATTTCAGGGGTGCAGTGCTCTGTCAGCTGGCTACTTTTAGCAAAAGGCTGAATTTCACAGACCATTCAGTTTTGTGGGGAAAATAAAAGTCAATAAAGCAGCTCTTCCTAGTTTCCCCCACATCTGCACACACTCAGAGCAGCACAACAGAGCCCAAATACCTGTGGGGTTAGTTTCCCAACCCTTTGTGTTATTGGCTCATTAATCACAACTTCTACTTTGCAGACATCTTTCTCTCTGGGGATGGAAAACTTCAGGTCATCTTCTGACAGGAAGACAGACTGTCCCTTCATCACTTTCATCCCAAGGTTGACACTTATAAAGGAGGAGCAGACAACTCTTATTACAACTGGCAGCAGAAACAACCAGCTTTTCTGAAAGAGCTTCATTCTGTGAGAGGATGCCAGCTCTTTTCCACCAGTGAAAATATTCGGAACAAAGTAAGTCTTCTCTTTCTCCACCAGCAGATTTTCACCATATAATGAAGGACTTAAATGTCAGTTGCAGGTAACAAGGTACCACATGTTTTCTATTAAGATGCACCTCTTGACTGAAAATTGGACAAGGGCCTTTCAAAATATCTTTGGGTTTTTATAAAATTCATTGGTCAAGCCTGACAAAATGATGAATATATTCTCAGAGTACTTTTAAGGTTTGTTAGCCCTGAAAAAAAAAGGAAAGAAAATTGGTGTAAGGCATTGAGCAACTATTAGGGGAAAAAAATAACCACACAAAAAACTTCCATTTCTTACAATTGCAGTTCATTTCCACCAGCAGATTAACTTCACCTTTGAATACTGTTAAGTGCACACAAGTTAAAAAAGGTAATACGAAAAATAAAATCACACAAGACTCTCATGCTCCCAGTTAATCTTTCATGTTTACAAACTTCTGAGAAAAGCGTAGTTCTTCTGACATTGAACAAGCACTATTGAAATCCTTATAAGACCCCTATTTCTACAACCTGGCAAAGTAACTGAAAGTATGGCCTAAAAATTTAATTTAATTTTATAAGACCATAAGTAATTTCACACTAGCATCAACATTCCTTCAATTTCTTGTAAACTTTTAATAAAAAAATTTTTATTTGCACAGTCTCATTTAACCACAACCTTACCACTAGCAGTGAGTTTTCCTGAAAGTGAATAAAAGGCAAAATCTATGTATGTCTTTATTTTCCTCATTCTTTTTAACAGGTAAGCATTTATTTTACTGTTTCTGACAGAGCGACCTTCTGAACAGCCTACAGTTCTATGCATATATCTGCCCAGTTTTACATTTAACTGAACATTGAACACCAGTTAAGAATTTCCTTAAAATTGTTAGCTTCCTGAAGTAATACAAGGCAGATCTACTCAATTCTGCTCAGACTTCAGATTAAAGATGTTGGGACTGACACACATTTAAAGTTAGATGTACGTTGTCTATTTATTCTGACCCTCAAATCCTAACTCTGCTTTTCTAGCTTTTCTTAATCTGAAATCTTTCCATTTTGGTCTACAATTATGCAGCCAGTTCAGTCTGAACAAAATCTGAGAGAAAATGCAGAATTCTAGCCAGAGGAAAGGGAATTAAATTCATGGTTGAAAGTTTTTTAACACGTTTCAGAAACAAATAAAAATCTTAATTCATTTAAGAAAAGTTTATTTACATGGACAGCTTTTACTAAAATCTAGATATGTCAATGTGCCCAAATTACTTGTTAGTTTTTGTTTCTTTCCAGTGAGATGGGTATAAATAACCACTGAAATAAGCACATCTGAGACAGCACTCTACTTCCTAAACTTCACAGGTTTGAAACACAGTCTGCAATCCTATAAAGGACAACTTGCAAAAAGGAGGAGGAAAACAGGTTACACTGCAGTTTCCTTAAAATACCAGCTGCAAAGCATGGAGAACTATTCTGAGTGACAACCTTCTCTATTGCTGTTACCTCTTCCTACCTCCTGACTTGAACAAAGGGAACAAAGAGCTGAAGGAAGTGAAATAACCTCCTTGATGTATGTCTCAAGAAGATGCTCTGCCTTACTCTGACTTCAGGCATGCTGGGACCCTTGGCCAGCAGGAAGATCCTGGCAGAGGGACCAGACACGGGCAGTGGCTTCTTTGCTGCCTTTTCTTACCCTGCATGAAACACTGAGAGCAGAAAGCCTCCTAGAGGAACCAGGAGCATTTTGCCCAGTTTCACCATGGGTGTGTCAGCCATTCTCTGCTACAAAATTGGTCCCATGTTTTCACTGAGCATTACAGCCTGTCTTTGACTGATTTTGCCTGCAGGTACTGCTCCTGTATCACTACACAGTTGCCCGACATGTTCCAGGAACTGGTCCCTACTTGTCAGCTGCAGAGTTGTCACCTTATGTGGGCACGTGAAGAGAAGTATAACCTCAGTTTCTCCATTACCTATCCAGTGATAGCAAAATGAAATTACAAGAGCTCCTTGTATGGATAATAGCACATAATGTTAAAATGAGACGTTTTTGGAGTGAATGCCACCAGATTAGCATTCTCCCCTCTGTCTTAAGAAGGCCATTGCTTCAGCAAAATCACGTGTGTGCTACACAGTACTTATGCTGATCCACAGTGACAATGCATTGCTCTCTGACAGCCCTACAATTGCTGGTGATGCCACTGCCATATTTTCTGGCTGCTTTGAACTTCCTTTCTTACAGACTTCTTCCTTCTCTGCCTTTAATATCACAGCTAAGCCTGATTCATCCCTGCTATGCCTTGGGGTGTCACCTGTATATCCAGAATGAAAAAGTAACTGAGGTATTATCTAATTCTACATGCACCACAATATTGCAGAAATACTTAGAAACTTAATGAAATAATGGTGTTCATGAACAATGTTAGGAGAATCAGTGTTTTTAAACTAAGCTGTTTCACCATTGACTTTCTAAGGGTTTGTCTATATGGCAAAACCCCTGAAACAGCTCCAGGTGCACTGTGTGCTACAAGCTCACAGAAAGCTATCAGCTTCAGTCCCAGAAGCAAAATAGCCATGTCAGTTCAGTGATACATTATATATTAGTTGATATTCCTCAGTGGGGATAGGGTACACGATTTATGAGAAAAGGCCAAGACAGCTGGGTTTGTTCAGGGCTTGAAAAGAGGGCTTATTGCTTTTTTAAGACATTAACAGAAGAGTGCAGATAGCCTGGAGATGCACAGCGAAGGGGCAACATGCAACTGACAGAATTTGCAACAGGGAAAATTCACATTAGATATTAGGAAAAGAAAAAAGGCCATAGTGAGCATGGGCACTAGAACGAGTTTCTCAGAGGGGCTGTGGAGTCTGCATCCCCAGAGATATTTAAAAAACAACTAATCAGAGCCTGAGCCACCTGACATAACTTTGGTCTGGACTTGCCATAAAAGCTGGCTCTGCTGAGAGCAAGGAGCGGTAGTGATCACCTGCAGAGGTCTTTTACACCCTAAATCATGTGATGACACTAAACTGAAATAACAGAGCTGTCTGGGTTCCAGGATCAAATTTAATTACCTGATGTATTTTTGCAAAACACAGACTGTCCAGTAGTTTCCATGACATCCAATATAAACCCATACTGATATAAAAAATCTAGTGACAAAGATAAAAAATCTAGTGACAAAGAAAGGGATCTGCTTTCTCAACACTAGAGGTAGACTGGACAAGCTGACCTTGAGATTTTGGACCCTGGAAAAAGAGTCTACCTCCGGTAACTTGCAGGATGGATATTCTTCTTGGCCCCTGACATCACCCCAAAGACGTGTCCAAAGCATTGTGCAAGGGACAGGCATGGAGGGGAGCTCCGAGGCACTTCTCATCTCCTGACAGACCCCTGCCCTGCTCTGCATATGCACCCAGGAGAGAAGGTAGAGGGAGAAGGGGCTTCTGAAGAGGCTGTGAATGTAACTCTGAAGAGTTAACAGAGGAACAGACCAGACTGGGGACAATTTAGGGGATGGTTACTGAGAACTTCAGATGTCATTTGTTAAAACTTTCCTCCAAATACCAGAAGAGCTAGTTTTCCCTCAGGGCTGCTGGTGCACATGTGAGAAATTATGCAATGGCTAATTACAAACATTATTGTTCTCACCAAATACAACTGGTTTTCAAGATTCTCAGAAAATAAAAAGAAAATAAAAAGGAAAGAAAAGCTGCCCAGAGGAACTCAAACACTACTGCAAAGTTATCATCATCACAAAATATCTGACAAAACTTCCCAATCTGTCAAGTGTTCATTGCCTTCAGGAATCTTGAGAACTACGTTAAGTCCATAAGACCATCCATGGATTATTGAATGTTAGACAGCAGGCTCTGTAGAAAACATACATCTGTGCAGGATCCATCCAGAGGTACATGTAGAAACTCTTAGCTGTGTCCCCCTAGATCCATGTGAAGTATTTACATGTATCTGCTATTTTTTATAAGTTCTGAATTTTTTTATTACAACTCCTGCTTGAATGAAATATACTTCAAAGAATGCAAATATCAATATGTCAATGGGAAGGTTTCCAGCACTACTTCTTTACTTAGAAGTTATAAAAGTACAGAAGCCTGAGTCTGATTCTGAGGAGAGTTGATGTGATGTAAGTAAAGACTAATCCAAATGATAGCTAGCTAGCTAACAGTGCAAAACAACTGAAAATAAGATCAGACACAGCACCAATAACTCTCAGCTGTAATACCTAAAACTGAAGAAAAAATCTATAACCACTAGTGACCTTGAGCCAAGTCTCAATGACATCCAAAGCCTTCAATGGGATTTGGATAAGACTTTAAGAGTTTCTCTGTGTGACACAAAATCTGGTTGCCTGGGAGATTTCACTGAACAATTGGATCCAAAATTGCCCTCTTCTTTTGCAAAGCTTGAAAAGGATTATGGAGGATGATTGTTGTGGGCTGAGAGTTGGACTGATTTGTTTTAATGAACATCAGAAAAAGTTTACAAGAACCAGAAAGGACATAGGATTTTTTTATTATTTTTTTTCTAGGATGGGATTAAAGAAAACAAACAGCAGCCTTCCACGATTTCTAGGAAACAAGATGAATATTATTAGAGCAATTAAAATGTACCCCAGGGCAATGAAAGGATCCTGATCTACTGAATTAGGGGGTTGTCACTTCAGAATGTGCAGTTAACACATGCACCCCTTGGACTGTTTAATGTTTTTGTTCCATGCACTACAAACAAGGATTATAGGTCACAAAGAAACTAAGTATTCAGCAAGGTATTTGCTGAGTTAAGGAATGGTAGCTAACTAACAGTTATCTTTTTTTTTTTGCTTTAACAGTTTTGGTCTGGGAACCGAAGTTCTGCACAGTTTTTGACAAATCCTGTACACTTTTTAGCAAAGTAAGAGAACAAGATGTGTTTCATTGCATGGCAAATGAATAGACCTTTCTTCATCAGGGAAAACAGTTGAAGGATGTGAAGTAGGTCAGATATATCCAGGTTATTAATATTTCTTTGTTGTTCTTTGTTACTTTGTTTCTTTTTAAAGCAGAATACTATAGGGTAGAAAAAGCCTGTTTTTCTTCATTCTAACCTCTTTCACATTAGAGAAATTTTAATAGTGATTATCAGAGTAATACCTAGTACAGTTTCAATTTACAAAGATTGTTTCTGACTTCAACATTGATTCTCAGCGTGATATTGTCATTGCTATACATTAAATACTAAATTACAATTCACCCAAGCTTAGGCTATTGTGTAGTGGAAAATCAGCGTAGAATTACGCCCACATGCTGATGGGCCAGTATAAGACTGAAAGCATATTTGACATTACACAAAAGCAGCCAAGTAGTAGAGGAGAAAAATCTGAATGTAACACCATAAACTCTGTTGCACTATAATGTCAAATATTGAAGCTTAATGCAAGGCTGAAAACTGAATTATTCTTTTCCACAGTGTTCCTCTGTAGGCCTTGCTGAACCCTTTAATTTCCATTCTGAGACCCCCTTCTGTAAAGTAAAAAACAATAAAAAGACTCGATAGCCATCCTTTTTATGTCATGTATAATCATACACACTGCAGAGAGGAAATAACACCTAGACTTCTTAAGCGAAGAGCAGTCTATAACAACATATGGGTAGCAGAATGGCTTCCCCTAATTAACTCAGAGAATGATGTAAAAAAAAAATAAATATTACTCCTAATAATGGAAACTCTGGATGGGTGAAGAGAATGTAGTGGATAGAGGAAATCTTCCAAGACCATGGACTTTGAAAAGACATTTCACTTTAGCAAGTAACTAGCAATGGATAGAAAAGAAACTAGTGAAACTCAGCAAGCAGACTAGGATTAGTCAGTGACCATCATGCTTGTGTTGCCAGGACGAAATTGTTAGCTTCATCTTGATCCATAACTTTGGCGAGTGAAGACAGAAATGAAGAGCATTGCATTTGGTACCTAACATGGCAACAAAAGGCTGCCAGGTCTGGAGGCCCATGCTCTTCCATGAGCTTTGCCAGCTATGGTCAGATCTCAAGCATGAGATACTAGATAGGTTTGACTTACGGCAGAGCAACTCTACTAGAGAGGGAATGTATCTCTGATCCACAAGTGTGAGGGTGTCAAAACTCATAGAAAAGGAGCAAGAAAAGCCTCCTGCACAATGAATAGCAAGATAAGGAAGCAGGGACTAGAAGCCTGTGACCAGCTGTCCAACAACAACATTGTCTCATTACACCATGAACTGCAAGGTCTGATATATCTGCGAAACAACCGTCAGGCAGTGGTGGAAAAATGCAGTGCCCCTGACATATTTCACCTATCCGTAGTCTTATGCATCTGCTCAAGTACTCAGTAAGTTGTGTGTGGTAACTCCCAACCCTGCCCTGGATAGAAATACAGTGCAATGAAATGGCAGTAGACTTCCACCTCTGGCAGAATCCCTCTTTCGGGTAGAAACCTACCTTAAGTGCAGCATGTGGTTTTGGTGGTTTTAGAATAATTTATTGATACACTGCTATTGGTTGGCCAGTTAACTGAGTGTGGGGGAGAATACTGAGTTTTGAGCTGATGAGCCTTGAGGGTAAAGGCAAAGGTTTTGAATTTTTGAGAAGGAAGACTTTCCAGGCTGTCATTCACAAAAACAAGCTCACTGAAGGGTGTCCTGCTTCTCACAGTGCTAAATAAAAGAAGACTTGCAATCTGCTGCACATGCTACACAGAGGATTTCTTTAAATGCTTAAATTTTAACAGCTGCTAGATGCTATGGTTTACACTTTCCCCATAAACACACTGGCTTGATTCATCTCTTTGTGCCTCAGATATGTGCAACTTAGACGCTCGCTGGAGCTTTCTGCCAGGATTACTTTAGTATTCTAGGAGGGAAAGATGCGCCTCCGAAAAGCAATACTTTCCTGTTTATATAGCTGTCTAAAAGGAAGAAGATAGATTTAGCCCAGACACAAATTTAGGTCTCCAAAGGTATGTGAAGGGACTCCACTAAGAGTTTGATGTTTTGATAAAAATCAAAAGTGATTTGAGATTCTTCTGTGAAATCTGTCAGTTACTTAGATGTGGTATGATTGCCTTCAAATTATGTGTGATAACAAGGAGTATGTACTAGGTTAAATAGTTACACACCTCATTGAAATTAACGTAGGTCCCCCCACAAAAAAAATTCCTGAAACCACAGTTCCTCTTATTTTAACAATTTTCATTGATAAAGGTATATCCTTCCACATTCAGGATGCCTGCACAGCACAGCTACAACCTGTCAGCTTCTGTAGTCACAGAAGGGTTTTAGACAACATTTGTCAGAAAATCCAGCTACAGTTTATCTTCACAGCCAGCTATTAGAGTTCTTCGAAATACTGTTGCAAGCTTCACAATGATAGCAACTAGAGACAAAAATAACACATTTCATTAAGGGGTGTTTAACAACTTCCCAATTATAGTCTATTCAGGTGTTTTCACCCAACTGCACTAAGGACAGCTGAATCATCCTGAGGATCTTGTATTGCAAGTTGTGGAAGCAATAGTGTCTCCGTTTAAGGGTCAGAGAGAGAGAGAGAGAGCAGGATTTTCTCTCTATTGCCCCTACCCCTCCCAGGGGGAGAATTAAGAGAAGGGAATAGAGAGAGAGTAATAATAATAATAATAAAAAATTGCTCCGCACAAGGTTGGAAGTTAAAACTGTAACAAGTTTAATGAAAACAACAGGGGAAAGGAAAAGGGAATTAATAAGGGACAAAGGATATTTATATACAAAACCCGATCCCAGCAGTCCCGAGTGGAAGTGTCCGAGCAGTGCCTCGTGGCCGCTGCGACTGCTGTGACTCGTCACCAGGGACCGCAGTGGTGCTGGGAGCGGGTGGTGGTGGATGCTGCCGAGCACGTGGAGCTAGGCCCAGCAGACCTGAGATGCGACAGGAAGCAGCCCAGGAAAGCCCGCAAAAATGTCGGTTTTTTATAGACTGTGGCCGGAAAGGGGAGGGAACAGTCCTGATCTCTGACCCTCCAGGGTCCTACAGACACCACCTGCCCTTCCTTTTCAGGCTGGTAACCCTTAAACCATAACAAATAGGTAGTTCACAGACACCCTGGCTACAGTAATTTTAGACCACACTGCTATTAGCATGAAATAAGTTAATCTGGGTCCACAACAGACTGCCACAGAATGTCAGAAAATGAGAGAAGCAAAGTTAAATTATTAATGATGAATGATCTGCTCAGTCTCTCTTTATGCTCAACAGGTATATTCAGGCAGATTGCATTTTTAATGTATTGTTATTTGACAAGCGTGTGTTATTTTACCATGATGTTTTTACTACTCTTACAGTTTTTGCCATCTAAGATCACTGTTAATTTGATGAAGTCAGTGATCACTTCATTTCCCCATGAATGAACAAATTCCTGTAACTGACAGACAGATATAAATAATTATAGACATGTATTATTGAGACCACTTCAAGAACTGCAAAAAATGAATGTAATAAATGAACAGGCATGAGGTACTTTGATTTAAAAATCAAGTCCACGGTCTTGCTCAATCATTTGTCCTTATACTTGCCTCATTATTCTCAGAAGAGAGACCTGTGCTGGAAAAAATGTTCAAAATCTGAAGGTGCTGAGATCTGAATCAGCTCATTCACTAGGTCAAAACAATCTACCTACAGTCAGACTGCATGCAAAATAAACCCTAGGGAAGAATCATGAAGAAAATGCTGGCAGGCCCACAGCAGTAACAGCCAAGTAAGAAAAGAGATGGGACAGATTCTACAGATGTGTGTGCTCTTTGACTCTGAAAGCAACTGGTGATTTACAGTGCCAATGCCTCCCACAGACACCTTGGACACATGTCAACAGCAGAGATACATTTTGCCTAAGGTAATGTGCAGTCCTGAGTTAGCTGAGATTGTGAACTAGCAGAATTCTCTAACTAGCAAATGCATAACATGCAAAATCCCCTTTTAATTCACTATTTCAAGAACCTGTGTATAATTATCTAGAGGATTTGTTGAAGTGTCTCAGCACAGCACAGAGTGACAGCAACTAATGTCTAAAAGGTGATGTTTTAGAGCTTGGTTCTGGACAAATGTGTAGAAATCAGCAAGAAATGTAAAAACTGTGCGAGCACCTATGTGCATTCAGAAACATAAATAAATATTTACACATGCATATGACCAATGCACAACTGTATAATTCAGATTAATAAAGTCAGCAGTCTGAATGTACATGAAAATGTGAAAACTTGCAGATATCTACTGCAAAATAAAAGTCTTCAATTTTAAAACATGCATTTAAAAACCAAGTTCTCTGAGATAAATGAAATATATGCTTTAGAAACACTTACTAATATTGGAAGTTTTCATTATGTTTTTCAGTGCTTTTTATCACATTTCTCTCACCCAGTGTGTCTTACTAAAACGACAATTTTAAGAAAAGAAATCTTGTTCAGTGCTTCCAAGCTTATATAAAAGATAAAAGCACAAAGTTTTATTAAAGCTGATGGAAGAAAGCCAGCATAGTTAAGAAATCTGTATTAACTGGAACATTAGGATAAACTAAGTTGCTTAGAATCCCTAACTTCCATGTTAAGTCCTGCTAAACTGCTGGTGAGAACCAGTGCCTGTTTTCCTCTAAAGTTAGAACTGAGCTTTCATCCATCCTGAGTATAAAACTTACTGTCTGACTGGTTTGCTGCAACATTCATTAAGCTGTTAAACACTGTTACAATCACAAACACAGCAGTATTTATTATACACAACAAACTTGAAGCAAATACTTACAGGTAACAATGTTTCTCCAGGAGGCTGAACACAAAATCATAGTAGAATAAAAGGAATAAGGGATGTCACTGACCCACTAACCTCTGGTTTAGAAGGCTGGCAGAGAAAGAAATCCAATGAGCGGGCGACAGAGAGAAAGACAGAGAGAGGGAGGGGAAAGAGAGAGAGAGATGAAATTCCAGTCTTTCTGGTCAGCTTGGCTGCAGTTTTCTCCTTACTAAAAATCCACAATAAACACTCTTTGCTTGCAAGACTGCTCCTGACTGCAGAGTCCCAGAGTGCAAACACTTTGGGGCTCTCTGTGATAAGGGCATTCTGAGATGCCTTGGAGTGTTTACACTCAGCAATTCTTCCCTGGCAGCCAGCCCCAGATCTTCCTTTCCCCTTCTGCTAGTTAAACTGAGCTTCTATTAATAAGATTTGTTCATTTTTTCTCCCCACTTCTGCTAGTTTATTTCCTGCTACACACACATGCACATTCATTTATGTATTGCAGACTCATCAACAAAGAGGTGACCTAAAGTCTTTTCAGATCTATTAGTTTTCTGGCACAAGAAGAGACAAAGTATAATTACTGAAATACAGACAAGATTCATTTCCTCCATAAGATAATAGTGAGGCATGTTTGATCTGATTTCAAGGTGACTGATAAAATTAAAATCAAGTGAATTATCAGTTTAATAGTAATGCATGTTGCCTGCTTATAAATGAGATACTTTTTATAAGCTGAGATGTTCAACTGACTGCTGTTCAAAATCCTATTGCATGTTAAAGTATCAAGTATTTAAATTAACATCTATTTATTTTACTGACTAATTGCAGTTGTAACAAAGGAAAATCAAGGAGTATTCTTTTTTTTTTTTCATTCAGAGCAGCATGAAAGAGGAAAAGTGTAGGCCAAATCCCAGCAATTATTTAATACCTTGTAAAATTCAAGATCTCTTTCCAGTGTGCTGTCATAAGATCCACATCAGATTTGCAGATTTGACTGGCTGATCGGAATTTAAGTAAAATTTGCTACCATACAGTGGCTTCTTGGTGCATCCTGAGAAGTAAACTTGACAGCCCATGTTTTCAGAGCCCAGAGGCTGTATTGCAAATCCACAGTTCAGGGACAGAATTACCAGTGACAGACCACTCTATGCTCGTCTCAGTACAGGAACCAAAAGCACTTTTAAGTGTAGGGGGCAAAAGGACTTTCAGCCTGGCAACAGGGCATTGTTTCAAGTGGAAGAGGGACAACATGGGGAAGAGCTAATGACTCTGAGATTCTCTGTGTAAACATGACTGTAACTTTGTAGCACTTCGCACCCCCCTGCTCCTTTTTTTAACAAGCAAGCTGACTTTGACCTTCATATGGAACAAAACCGCACTATAAAAATGCAAAACTGAAGTCAACAGTATGAAAGAAAAGAACCAGCAGATGTTCCTGTGGCATGACTTAAAGGCAGATGAAGAAAACAGATGACTGTTAAAAATTAAAATTAACTCAGAGCCATTAACCATGTGTGATATGATACAATCTGGGCTATATTTGTTTAAGAAAAGAACACTAGGCAAAGAAAAAAAAAATTCCTTGAGGTACAGTACTAGTATCAGAGTGGTATATGGTCCTGGTTTTCAGACCTGTTGAAATCTTCAGATTTTATCAAGTTTCAGAAAAACTTGGAATGGGTATTTGTCTCCTCTCAGTCATGTAGATGGCTGTGAGTTAGCTTGTGTGTTTATGTTTGTGCTTGCTGGAACATAGCTTCTAATTCACCATGATGAATGGCCTGTTTGTATTGTACAGCAGTCTGGACAGGATCATC
This sequence comes from Mesitornis unicolor, assembly GCF_000695765.1. Lineage (NCBI taxonomy): Eukaryota > Metazoa > Chordata > Aves > Mesitornithiformes > Mesitornithidae > Mesitornis > Mesitornis unicolor. Next base: position 19,685 of record NW_010161762.1, on the reverse strand, counting down.
AACAAATCTGTACTTGTAGGCTGATTAAAAAAGTGGCAGCTTATTTTAAAGTATAATGTCTCTGGCCCATTAATCCATAACATAATTGTAGAAGCTCTTTTCAAACCAGTTGGATTACTCCAGCAGTGAACTTGGCATTTCATTTCCTACTGTATGTCTTAACTACCATTAACTTTTGCAGCTTATCAAGGTCGTATTTTCTGAAGAATAGACTAAAATTACCAAAGCTTTTTCTAAGAAATGCCAGAGCACTGAAGAAAGGACATGCCTTTTGTACACATACTCACTCTTTTTATTTCAGCATTTGTTCACACAGGAAAGAGAACAGTTCAGCTTTCTGTGAATGAAACTTAAGCACCTTATGTATTCCTTTTTACTTATTCACTAAAATCATGCAGCCTAGACTGCTGATATGAAAGTAATCAGTTAACTGTAAGCTTTCTTTAATAAAGTAGAGTTATAATCAGTCCCTTTCTTTCCAGACTTTTATTTGGCAGAAGAAAAAAATAAGGCACAAAAATGGCTGGGGCACAAAACAGGCAAGAACACCCCCCCACATAGACACACACACACACACACACACACACACAAACATTCACCACCCCACCCCAACCACCCAGCCCCATCTCTTCTCTTTCATTTGGACTTGCATTGATAAGCAATGGCCTAAACTGCACATTTTCTGCCATCTGCACATTCAGTCAATAATCCTGTAAGAAGGATGAGGTTCTCAAAGTAACAGAAGACTCATGCTCATCCCAAACCTGGAGTTTGTACACAGGAAAATCTGCTGAGATGTGAGGGGAAACAGATACAACTATTTCCCAGGTATTTACTACATGGCCAAAATTTTATTCTGTGGGAGACAGTACCTGGCTGCAGCAGTTCACTCTTCAGGGTCTAATGGTGGCTGAGGAGAACAGGGTGAAAGATCATGTTTAAAAGAGTAAGTATTATATCTACCTACTTCTCCTTCACCAGCCTATATATATTCTGTCCATCAAGAGTCGCTGTCCTCCTGGCTTCCTCGAATGTGGAAAGGCCCCTGAGTGCAATAAATTACGGTCTTCCTAAGCATTATTTAATGCAAGATTACAAATGCAAGGTCAGACAGTGAACAGGAAAATAAGGGTAGATATGTTGACCAAGAGCTGATCCTGCAAGGGCTTGTCAGTGCTCTAGGCTCGCCTAGTGGTTCCCATGATGAAGTTCTTAAGAACATAATAATCATGTTCATACCATCAAAAAAACAGCACACTTCCTAAAGAAGGAACAAGGATAATCTGGGACTAC
>NW_010161762.1:16585-18368 GCF_000695765.1 Mesitornis unicolor | reverse complement strand
TTGTGGCTGGAGCCACTGGCTGAGGCACTACCACCACTACTAGAAGAGCAACGGTGCTGCTCCAGCTTGTTGTCTTCATCCACAGTAATGCGGAGTTTACAAGCAAGAAGTTAATAATGAAATTTACAAGGAAATGGTCAGCTGGTTATTTGCCCTCTTTATCTAAAAGTATTTTCCAAAATATTACCAAGCAAGGACTATACAAGATATTCCTTTGAATTCTCTCATAGGAGACTAAGAATCTGTTGTTTATCACACGATAAACATGCTCAGTTTTCAAGGTACAAAGCAATTAACATATATAATACAACAGAGGAGACAGTACTTGCTGCAGGTGGTACATCCATTTCCTCTTCCAATTCAGAGACACTGAAAAGCCTCATCCAAGACCAAGACACCAAAAACAGTAACTAGTTAAACCCTCACTCGCCTACAGTCACCAAGATGCTCTGGAAAGTTTGCTGCAGCAGGGAACTGAATAGAGATGCCTATGCAGAGTGGTCACAGTCTGCAGACTCCTTGTAATACGTGTCCTACATAGTTTGGAACACACTCCTGGGTGGTTTCGGTGACTTTCATAAAGAACCCAATCAAATGACACCTACTCCATTACAAGCATGGACATGTGACGAAGCAGCCCTTGAGATTTGGTAGCAGAGCTTCTTGAATGAAGAGCATTGGTTTTGACTGTATTCTACAAAACTGTTCTTGTCCTTCAAAAAGAAGACTGGAAATTACTTTTTATCGGTGATACTGAGTTTTGCATGGCAATAGGTTTAACTCCTTGTAATCAACAATAGGAATGTCAAGTAACATTCTAAACACTGTGGCAAAGGTTTCTACACTAATGAGTCCAAAGTGGTAAGGCATCATGCTGTTGATGTTTCTTCCCTGAAAAATGTCAGGGAACTCCTTTCAAAGGACTATTGTCATAGAAACCTGTCAGCATTTTAAAGAATCTCTCAAAGGCCTAACCTTTAGGGAGATATTTTCAGCTTCAGCGACACACAATCGACCTCTTAATTTATGAACCATGACATTGCTGTGTTATCTGAAAAAAGAAGCTGTGAACTAAAGGGAGTTTTAAGCAGCCTACACTTCCACTAAAGTGTTAGAAAGGCAAGCTGTTAATCTTCAAGGAATGAGGGAGGTTACCCAGATCCAATCCACAAAAGCTGGGAGTTCTGCAAAGGCAGAATGCTTCTTGAAAGCATAATCAGGTAGGACTAGCACATAACTGATACCACTCTCGACCTCAACCAGTAGCTCCAGTAAGCCCATACATTTTAGACTGAAATCATCCGATGCTTATCCTTGTACATGCTGAAACCCAAGAATGCTAATCTCCATAAAGAATTACCCTTCCCTCTGAAGTCTACATTTTTACTTACAGCTATGCTTTTTTATAATTATGACAACATATTCTGATATTATTGCAATCCCTACCTGTTTGGAAGGTATACTGAAGTCTTTAAACACAGGATGGTGCTTTAATCTGCTGTAATCCTCTAAAAATATTTTCTGAAGAATCTTAATATCTTGGCATTCAACCAAGGTATTATTTAGATGAGAGTTTAATAAAGAGAACATTAAAGGAGCCTTCTGAGATACAAGAAGAAAAGAATCTCCACTTGTGCACACCTAGAGAGGGCTTGGGAAAATCTAGGAAGGTGTGTTACTGTAATTTTAACTACCAGAGCTGATCCTTGCTCACAGTTAATGAAATTATCAACTGGAAAAGTGAAGTTCAGACTTCTCCAGAAAGCCCCTTGCACATGTGGGC
>NW_010161762.1:1463-16574 GCF_000695765.1 Mesitornis unicolor | reverse complement strand
ACTTTAAGACAAAAGCCCAGCTATGGCCCAAGAAGTATCCCCTGTTACCTGGGCAGATACGAACCCAAGGATGGGAAGCACATGGGAAGATAGGAAAGAATGGGCAATATGGGAGGTTTGAAAGATAAAGCCATAAAGAAAAGGAGTGCAGAATATAAAGGCTACATTAGAAAAGGAGAGCCTGCAACCTAGGCACCAAGCATTGCCTGCAGCTCAATCTCTTACAGCCCAAGGCACAACTTTGTTTTGCTGTTCTTACTGAATAGCATGCTAGTGTTAAGCTATGATCTGTTGAGGTCAAAGAAACACTTCCCAGATTGACAAAGATGTAGAGATAATACCCAGCAAGAATTTGATAAGAAATTATGCAATTACTGCAATTAAATCACGTCAGTGGAAGCAATCATTTTTTTAATACTTTTTTTAAAATTTTAGAGTAGCTCTTAGGATTACAGAAGACAATACAAAGAGGAGAAAATTCTCAAGCAAGAACTTCTGAATGCCTGAGAATGGGTCTTGAATAAGTGTTTTGAGTTGTAATAACTTAATGATCTTCCATTTCTAGAAAAGGAAATTGTAAACCACAACTCTAGCTGGTAGCACCTTTTTTTAAACTTTTTTTTCTTTATTTTAATAATCCCAATTCTTCTTTCTCTTCCTCTTTCATTGTTTTTTTCAAGTCTTTGGTTTTCCAAGTCTTAAATGACCAGATGTAGCTCCATTTCAACTTCTCCTGGAACTGCCTAGTTTTTATTTTCATTGTCTGTTACTCACTTGAGTTATTCTGGATTTTTACTTTGTAAACTGATTTCCTAAACCTCTGTGCTAAAATGTGGATGCTCTAATGTTTTCTCCTTGAATTGGATCACACCTATTGCTAGTTTTGTTTTCTTTTTTGCTTCCCCTTTTCCAACTTTCAACTAGACAAAGAGTCAAAAGGCATTCAGCTTCCTTCCTACATTGTCCAAAGAGTGAGCCCAGTAAAAAGAAAAACAAACAAAGGAAATAAATCCACTTTGCGTAAAACTCTTTCCAGGTGAGGTTCTTTACAGAGTGTCAGTGAATGATAGTGTGACTTGTCTTTTGACTTGGAAGTTTGTCCAAACAGAATTTTAAATTAGCCAGACTAGGTCTGAGCAAAAAAGCACAAAGGAAGTCTCTTGAGGGCTGTGGTGTGTTGGCCAGAAACACTGATGTTTCCAGAGAGAGATGGGTGTTGTGAAAGCACAGAAATATAGAGGACTGACAAAGAAAATTCTCCCATTTTCTGACCTTACCCTCCTGAAGGTCAAAGTTAGATTCAAATAATAAGAGCACCAGTTCACAGAAATTGAGCCAGCTGCAAAATTTCAAGGCCACCGACAAACCTCATGAATTGTGACCACAGATTGGTTTGGTTTAGAAGGGACCTTTAAGGTCATCTAGCCCAACCCCTTTGCCTTGGGCAGGGACATCTTTTACTAGATCATGTTACTCAAAGTCTCATCCAACCTATTCTTGGTATGGATTTCACAGGATGGATTGGGGACACATCTCAAATATCAGTGTTAGACTGAAATATCAAATTACTTTATTCATCCATACATACATGCAAAGAGAAGAGGAGGCATCTTCCCTAGCATCTGGGCAGGGTGATTAGAGATCTAGACAGGCTCAACAGTAGTACTGTGTGCAGGGAAGCAACTATGTAAATAAAGGATGTACACAATTAAATTTGAATTGTCCATTGCTGTCCTTCAGAGCTTTTGCAAATAGCCATTTCCAGACTAAGTTCACAGTCAAACTGAATGATCTCAAAGAAAAAATAAACTACTTAAAGGTTGAGGCTTTTCAGTTATTTGGAGGTGTCTGTGTCCACAAGGCCAAAGGAAGATTTATCTGTGGAGCACAGTTCCTGGCTCTGCTGAATGAGTTCACTTGGCACCCGCTGGTGTGCAGCCATGTCAGCATGGAGCTTTGCCCTGGAGAATAATACCCTGCTTTAAGAAGAAATAGCGAGCTGAGGCATTACACTAACACTCACTAGGAGCTGCAGTGGCATCTGTTTGTCCCCATCTCCCAGTAGCTTGTGACCATGCTTGTCCAGAGGTCATTGGCCCTGAAGCAGGGTCAGTAGAGGAGATGGTCTCAGGTGCTCTTCGGCAACTTCAGCACAAGAATTGAGATAGCCACCAGGTGATTTTCAGGATGAAGCCGAAACAGATGAGAATTAAGAACTGAAAACCAGCATGAATTGGGCTTTTATCCAGAGCAGGGAGCTCTACTTTAATCCACAAAAAAACAGGGCTTTGATCTGACACGATTAAAATATGTTTTTTAAAAATTTGGTCTATTGTGATCATGCAGAGTTTTCCAATGGCTGATCATTGGTTCACTTCCAGAAAGATCTGCTTTTTAGCCATCCAGACAAAAGACAGTGCCCAGTGAGGTAGAAGTTCTGCAAAACTGTACTTTTTATAGGTTTTAAGGAGAGAGAATCCTTTCCTCTGCAGATGCTATAAGTGATAACTCTTATTGCCTAACAGTTTAGCCTGTCATCACCCATAGTGGCATCATTGGATATTTACAGATACTTTAAAAACTGAAAAAGACATTTTATTAAATACCATGTTGATTAAAAATAAGAAGAGTGTTTTAATATCACAAAGGTGTAGGCTGCATCATAGGATCACCATTGTAAAGTTTACCAAACTCCACTTCACTAACATTCAAAGTTTGAGCCAAGACAAGTCAAAAGCCGGAATTGACTGAACTATTCAGTCTAGCAGCCAGTAGCTTTATTAAAACCAACTGATGCAGACAACAAAAAAGCTATTAAGAGCCTAGCCAGAAAACTGTAGTTTGATCCTTTTAAATCACAGACTCAGGTCACGTATGTAATTACATAGAACAGAATTACACAGGCAGTATGAAAGGCCTCTTACCTGTGGTGACAGAGATGATCTTGGCTCATGGTCTTTATAACATACTGCATTTCGCTAGTTGGAGACTCTCGTAGTTTGCTAATTGCTCTTCCTAAGTAAAGGTAAAAAGAATGTTTTCTAAAAAAGGTATTGAAGTAAATGAGATTGAAGGCATAACCCAAGAGAAGTTTGACCTTTTTCCTTTAAAAAATAAAAACACAACAACAACAACAACAAAACAAACAAAAAAATCAAAACAAAACAAAACAACTCTTATCTCTATTTCCATGCATGAGAGATTTGAGCCTAGCTATTGTGTTGGGAAGGAGGGAGATGTGTTCATAAGTCTCCGGTTGGAGCCATTTGAATGGAAACCAAGCTTACAGGGAAAAGCCACCCAAATGCTGCTCAAGAATCTTCCTGTTACTGACTGTTTAGACCAAATGCATACATCCATAGTGTATGTCCCCCCAACGTAGACTTCAGAAGGCACTGTTGGGTGCCAGTGTTGGGAGACACTTTGTGCACTGTGTACATCCTGGAAGAGGCCAGATCATGGCTGCTAGGGCAACACTGAATTCATGCAAACCAGCACCAGACAGATCGACTTTCCCCATGTGTACTGCATTGATCCCAGACCGTGTGACCTGGGCTGGTCTGCCTTCCCAGTATGAGAGGAAACCAGTTTTCTGTGCACTGGGGCAGGATGGAGGATGAGGAATCGGCTGTGCCCTTCTACAAGGCCTCCTACCTCCACTCATAACCCTGCTATAGCACTTCTACAGAGAACTGAGGTGTCAGCTAAACCTCATCCTTCAAACACGTAGCTTAGACATATGGTGTTTTGCCTGTGGCTGAAGAAGGCAATGACTTAGATATGCTGTCAGCTTGCTTGTGCATCTTTTCTAAAAAAAAGTAATGTAAGATTGTGTGGCATTTAGGGAAAAAAATAATCCTACTCTCCCTAGTGGGAGAGGAGATTTGTTAGTACACATCAGGGAAGCAATACTAACTTGGTAATTACTGCAGATTTTGGTGTGTTTCAATATTTTTAACAAAAATGCATCCTTTAAACCCTTGATCTTCCTCTACTGTATCTCCCAACATAGCTGACTTCGTCCCTGATAAGGGGCTTGCAGAAGTAGGAAGCTGCTTAGTGAAACTTTTCTAGCCTTCAGGGAAGCACAGCCAATTAGGTTTATAAGCCTCAACTAAAGTTTAAGGACAAGTTCTTAACCAGTGTCCAATGTAAACTAAATGTCAACTTTAGTATTCTACACAAACTAGAGTTGATCAGAAAATCCCTATCACTTCCCCCACCTGCTTTTCCCTTTTTTCCTCCAGCACTAAGCGGGATACTGACCAACAAGACACTAGACAATAGAAAGTGCCTGTCTGTGTGAAAATGCTGTATTTTCTGTCTGTAATAATAATTTTGCCTGACCTGGGTTACTTGCAGGACAGCTGACACACTTAACAGAGAAGCAAGCAAGCTACAAAACTGCAACATTCTGGTCAGGTTTGGAGTGGAAGACAATCTCCATTAAAGCCAGCGAGAGATGTGATAACATTAGTGATTTTACAGTTTAGGACCAGGCTTTACCCCTTAGGATTCATAGATTTTGACTGAATACAGAGGAGGCAATCCTATCAGATAGATGAAAGATCCTTTGTGTATAAACCAGAGGACTCAGCAAAAATGTATTTTAGACTTTTACTTCCAGAGTTTTTGTTCTGAGTAGCCCAAACAGGTTGTACCAGTAACAGAAAGTTACTGTGTTTCAAGTAAAAAGAAGAGAGGGAATTTCTCACTGAACTTAGAATAAAAAAATTGCTTAACTCAAACTGATGTGCTGTCTCTTCTGTATTACTGCTTTCGGCCCACTTTTTCTTATTTGAAGTCTTCATACAAGTCCTCTGGACTAATTTCTCTCAATTCTGAACCCTTTTCCTAACAATTTTTAGCACTTTCATCTTCGCAGAGGTCTCACACAGTGAATCCCCCTCAGTCTTGCCAGTACCAGACAGGGCTATGAAGCTGCCATGTATATTGTAATTTGCAGTCCTGCATTTGGATGTCATCATGAGATGCTCTGATTTGCAGAGGTGCTGAGGATCTGGCATCTCCAAACTGCTGGTGCCAGGTGTTAAGGGTTTTGGGTGGCAATACCACGCCAACAGAGACTTGACGGCAAGATCAGAGTCCATATTTTAACAGTCTGAACATTTTGAATCCTTCACTGGCCATGTGCATTAAAAATAAAATATTTCTCTTTAGAGACCTTCAGTTACCTTCATTTTAAACACTAGTCAAGCAGCTGCCTATCCTGAGAGCCAAGTGTCCAACCTCTAGTCCTGCAATTAATTAATATTGTCTAGGTAGACCTTTGCACTCTCATGGAGCCTCACTGAAATAAATCTAGTTCTGCCCTTTCCAAGTTTAACAGGGAATCCAAGCCTCATCATTTATCGACAATTCAATAGAAATATTATTAGCAATGCCCAGTTTTGCAAGCAAAGCAGAAATCCTACCGGTGCCACAAACCCTGCCAAATGGGTTGTTAATTGCATTTTAAAAATTAGATGCAACTGCACTGTACTGTCAATCAGAAATGCCTACTTTCATTTTGGATTGCATGTTGAGGAATCCCCCCTATGCTAAGTAGCGTTCAGCTAGAACACAGCAACTCAACAGTATTTCCACTTCTCTATTGTTTTGCTAGGCTAAGCTCAGGCAGGCAAGAACTGGAAACCAGAAAGGTCACCCCTTTCTGAGCCTGTGTTAGACAGATGGTTACAATCAGCTTTTATCGTAAGTACAAATGAACACTGGTGTTTAAATTCTTGGCATCCTCCAGATAACATCACATGTAAACAGAAGTAAACTGCATATGAGAAATGTCTTTAAATGTATTTAAAGGGACCACCTCTATTTCAGTATGTCTCTCTGATACTGGGAGTGTGACTTCTTGAATATCCACGGTTCAAGCAGCCCCAAAGTTTGCATCCTTCTGGGTTAACCACACCAGTTCTTGCTAAGAGCACTGCCAAATACTGGAGATCACAGGATATGGAACATGTATATCGCCCTGCATAAACAAAGTAACTGCCAGAGTAACTATTTGTGCTGGCTTTGCAGAATATATTTTGATTCTATGAGAACAATCTCTCTTCACTCCCTGTAGCAAACATATTCATAAGATTAGGAGGCCTGTGTTACCATCCATATGACTAATTAGTATGCCTTTCTCAGCCTTGCTAAAACTTCATTCTAGTATTCTGAAAAGTGCATTTCTGAACAATGAGAGAGTGGGAGAAGCAAGACAAGAAAGTTCCTGAAATAACAAAACTGCTAATAACTGCAAGTGTCAACACCTGTTGCATCAGTTAAAGCAAAATAAATTCATTGTTTAGGAAATTAAACTTAACACTACTCACTGTGAATAAACATTTCTTTTTCTAATGCTGCTTCATAACCCTCTGCTGGTTACACTGCTGAAGCATTTGCTTACATTGGAAAAAATTTATCCCTTCCCCATTAGAAAAGTATTTCCCATAATTTTTGCCCTGAGCAAAAGGAGTTCAGGGGTCAGGGGACAGCCCAGAATAATTTTTGTAGGAATGCCAAAGTAGTATTTTGTTTGTTAGCTTGCAGTCTTATTTTTACTGTGTCTTTATTCTTGTCCTTCGACTCCATTTCCTTTAGAGAAATGTGTGTGGAGAAAGAAAAAGGAAGTTCAATTTTTTTTCAAATTTTAAAAATTATTTTATTTAAAGAATTCTGCAGAGATGTAAGTGTACAAGAGAGACAGAAACTGAGGATGAAAGGGGTCTACTGCATCAGATACTTTTTTCCTCTTTGATCAGAACATCAGGTTTTGGCTGTTACAAATTGCTTGAAGGTATACAGGGAACTGTTAAAATTGTTTTCACTCTAGAGTCTAGAAACTGAAAACCCAGGCAAAAACAATGTTAGGAACAGCCTTCTGGGAACTTTTCAGCTTTTTTTTCAAGATTTTGTTAACAGTTTTTAATCCTGATTTGTAATAATGACTTAGCTAACATTTTGAGATGTCTTCCTGTCAATCAAAGAATGCATGCTGAGAACACACAGGTATGACAAAGTAAACATGTTTATAGTCCTCCTTCACGTTCATGAGCAGTGGATATATCTCTTCTCCCACAGAATAGGAAGGATGGTTCTGTTAATTCAACAGTGATGCACAGTATCCTTTTAAAGAAAAAGCACTTGTTAATAGGATATCCGGTTAAAGTTTCACATGGACTACTCATCCCAACCATATTCTGCCTTTAAAAAACATTCAACAAGGTACCTTCATGGTTATGTCTTTTTTCAGAATCACTAGTAGACTCTTTTTTCCAGATTTGAAGGAGTCACCAGATTCAGTTCATTAGTTCTACTGTAGACCTGGAAGTTAGAGCACAATAAAGAAGAGGACAAACCTAAATGCAGGACTGTGGTCTCTGCACAAGGTACTGGTTGCAAAATCCAACTCTTGTGAGATGTCTTCTTAGAAATTAAGTCTAAACATGCTACATGACTTACCTCTCCAGGAGATCAGTCCATGAGAAGTCACATTATCTAGCCTGAGCTAATAAAATTACTCTGTGATTAGCATAGCCAGAGACAGCTGTATTTACACAAATTGCACTGGGACCTCCTCTCACCACAGACAGCTGGAAGAGTATAATTATAGAGTGTGCCAGACTACTCTGAAATCACAGATAACTACGAAACTCCTCCTTTAGATCATATCTTAATAAACTTTAGTTATTTTCATGAAATCTAGCAGTTTTCTCAGGGTGACTGAACATGCAGGTACTCAAAGCATCCAGTGTATGACTTCCCTCTGCCATTTTCACCATGCTTCTCTTTCACCATTTTTTCCAGAGGTAAATGCAAATGCATATGTTTGGTAACAGTGACAGTGACACAGTGTTAGGATCCCTGGTGTAACTCTCAGCATAGAGAGGCTTAGGAGAGAGAGAAAAAAAAGTTTCTTCTTACAGATGCTTAAGCCCCCAAGATAGCTAGAAAACATACCAAGTAAAGGTAACATTAATAATTTTCAGTGCATTGCACTTTATTAATTAAAGTTTTGCCCAGAACAAGCATTTAAGAGCTTGAAAAAATTACATATTCTGTAAGGCTTAACAATATTTACTCTGAGCTTTGTGCACAGAATAACGTTAAAATAAGGCCCAACAGGTACTAAAGTAAACGACATGCCATGCTCTCAGCTAGACATTAAGCAGGCAGCATTAGCTTTAACTTTAATCCTATGAAGTACTGAAAGGAATGACAAGTCAACAGTGAATAAAATAACTACAAGTAAATATTTGGCAGACGTACAGAATACAATTAGGGACACATGTATGTTAATAAAGAACACATACCTGTGTAAGCTGTTATTTATTAAAAGTAAGCCACAGGTAACAGAGAAATAAAGCTGCAACCTTAGAGTTGTCAGAAGCTGCTATTAAATAGGTACTGAATGCTAATACACATGTCAGTGCTTAGACACTCTTACCAAGAGGGTCTTTACACTCCATCACTCTACATGAATCATCGTGTCTCTTAAACCTCTCTAGCAGCTGAACAGGAGTCTGGTATAATGACTAGTGAGTTTTCCACTAAATCCCCTGCTATCTCACTTCTGAAATGCTAGCATTTTTGGCAGTCAGATGGAAGGATTGTTTTTTAGTCTTAGGACTTTGCTGCCATGGAAATAGCAGAGGTTCCTAGCAGTGACAGGTCCAAGACATGGAGTCTGAGATTGGATAAGAGCAAAGTACCTGGAGAAACACAAAGTTCCTGCTGTGCTCACCCCAGCTCACAGGGCAGAGCTTCAGAAAGGCAGCAGAACACGGAATGAATTGACCGCTTCTCTCCTCTTAGGAGCTTCACATCAATTCCAGAGGACAGCTGTTTCCCATGTCAATGGAGACACCTATTCATATGCAAAGATTTGCTTTCTACCCCCATGCGTCACATTTTCAGTCCACAAAAACTTGAAAGGGAAAGAAAAGAAATGCAACAGAAGCTTCTCACTCATCAGTTTTAGTAGTCGAGTTCATTCTGACCCAGAATTACATTCTTCTGAAAGGAACAATAACAAATACTATCCATTCTAATGCCAAAATTCATCACTGTTAAAAAAACTGACACAGGCTTCTCATTAATAACAAAAAATCCTAAGTAAGCACCCTACTACATTCTACATTTAATCATTTTGAAGGTCTTTAAATAAACCCTGTGAATTGATGCATTTCATTCCTCTTTTTCCCAAACTTAGAATAAACCAATCATTAAGAACACCACAGAGTGTACCCAACCTTGTAGTAGTAAATTGTCTTAAAGGGCTGTCTTTTCTTCCCCATTCAGCTGAATCGATATACATACTCAAGAGATTTGAAGCATGGACTCTGCAAGGGCATATCAGGTTCACATCACTGCCCACAGATTGTCTGGTGCAGTGGTAAAGCAATTTGTTCTGTGTCAGTAACAGCATTCATGGCATTCAGCTGATAAGGGGGCCTAGGATGTGATTTATTCCTCGAGCAGCTGAAGATGAAATTCCAGCTGTGTTACGTCGTCTTTGTTAAACCAACTGCAAGTTACAGCCAGATCCCTGCAAAAGGCAGGGAGACACTGAAAAGATGAAAAAGGAAAACATCTCCGGAGACAAAGCACCTCACAGGCTCCAGGGCACTTGGCAGTCAGCTTGGCTTGGCTAATGGTCCTGTCTGTGACATGGGCCATATGGCTTTCACTGTTTAAAAAGTTCTTGAAAAAGCATTTCAGGGAAGGGAGCATTAAACCTCAGGCAGCTTCATCTGGTGAAATGCAAAGGGAAGGAAAGGCAAAATCTTACCTAGCAAGAGCTAAAACAACCACAGAAGTTCTTACCGGATCTGAAAACTGAAAATAGCAGCTAATGGGATGTAGTGGGCCATATGCTCTCATCCACAGAGAAATTTTTCCAGAGTCATACAGCTGACAGAAAGAAAAACAAACAAACAAACAAACAAACCTCCAGAATACCTTTTGATGGGTTTTCACCCCTCCCCAACCTGTTGAATCTGGAAAAAAGGGCTGTAGGTCATACGATGGTTCTGTGTTTAGAAGCAATACATAGCCACATTGCCTTCTGGAGCTGCTAGATGTAAGCTTGAATTCACAGTTGTCACTGACCATGTACAGCCTGCAAACAAACTTGGGTAGTAACCAGTATTCTGACATTAAAGAGAGAAGCAATATAGGCAATAAGGCAGTTTTAGTTCAAATGCAAGTGTCAACCCTAAGAAAACACACCACTGCGATAACCAGTGTTTGAGCATACTGGCAATTGCCCTCTTCAGTGATTTTTGCTCAAAGAAACAGAACAACTAGAGATTCTGAAAGCAAGGAACACTGCTGAAAGAATGCAATTGACCCAAGCTCATAACTAGAAACAGCTAAAACACAGTGGATGGAGCTCACCACCTTAAAGAAACTTTAGTTCAACTTAGGTAACATCTATTGAAAATTGCAAACTCAGCAGCTAAAATCTGTCAAAGTTTTCAGCAAAACAGAACAAAGTTCTGTTAGTCTTTCCCTTCAGTAGGTATTGCTAGCAGATATATCTATCATTTATGCTTATTCCTTTACAGAACACAAAATTCAGTTTGATCAATAATGATTTACATGTTGAAATAATGATTCACATACCTACACAGATACTAATAAAATCGGTTTGTTCTAGATGTACTGTGTTGGCCAAAAAGTAATTGCGGGGTTTTTTTGATAGGTGGACACACATGTCTTGAAATGTAACTAACTTCATTTTAAGCTCAAAATACATAATGAAGCTCGACAGCTGACAGTTCAAGATTGTTTTAGAAAGCAAAAGTGCACAATTCCATTAAAAATTATTTATTTGGAGTCAACATCAAAATGGAAAATGAAAGGATCATTTTCTACATATTTTGCTGTATTAATTCTGAAAAGGGAAAAATCCTGTGCAAGTTCATAAAAAGTTATGTCATGTGTATGTGAAGATGCCTTAAAACTATGGCAGTGTCAGAATTGATTTGCTAGATTTTGGCCTGGAGATTTTGATGTTAAAGATGCACCACGCTCAGGAAGGCAAATCGAAGTCGATAATAACAAAATTAAGGCATTGATCAAATCTAATCAGTGTTTAATGATGCAAGAAATTGCTGGTAATCTTGACATATTGAAATCACGCATTGAAAACCATTTAAAACTTCTTGGATACATTAGGAATCTCAATATTTGGGTACTACACAAGCTCAAAGAAAATCATCTCACTAAGCACATTGACGTTTGCTATTCTCTTTTGAAACGTGAAGAAAATGATCCATTTTTGAAACATATGACAACAGTCAATGACAAATGGATTGCCTACAACAATAAACGTAAAAGATCGTGAAGCTAACGTGATGAACCAGCTGAAAGCACTTCCAAAGCAGATATTTACCAAAGGAAGGTTGTGCTGTCAGTCTGGTGGGATTTCAAAGCTATTGTGTATTTCGCATTGATCCAGGGAACCAAATCATTAATTCAGATGTGTACTGCCAACAACTGGAGAAATTAAATTATGCCATCAAATAGGAGCATCCAGAATTGGTGAATCACAAGGGTGTTGTGTTTCTCCATGATAATGCCAGACCACAGACCAGTTTGGTCACTTGTCAAAAATTGTTGCAGCTTGGATGGGATGTGTTACCGCATCCACCATATTCACCAGACCTGGCACCATCAGACTGCCACATGCTTTGTTCTTTACAAAACGCCTTGAGTGGTAAAACCATCCCTGCTGATGAGGATATTAAATCATTCTTGGAACTGTTTATTGCTGAAAAAGTAAGAACTTTTTTGAGCACGGAATCATGAAGTTGCCTGAAAAGAGGGAAAAGGCAATTGAACAAAATGGACAATGTATTGTTTAATACAGTTTTTGTTTCCCATCAAAAAGTCACCTCTCATTTACCCAGAAAAAACACATGTACTCTTTGGCCAACCTAGTACATCTGAGAAGAAAGATCACTCCCTATCACCTTTAGAAAGAACTGAGGATCAGCAAACATGTCTGGCAGGTGAGTGGTTTGCAGCAAGCCCAGGTAGTTAAACTGTGGAACTCCTCACCACAGCGTGATACAGAACATAGTGCTTTATTTACATTGATGAGTAGTCCATGCAGGTTTATGACAAAGAAATCCACTAAGCTACAAAGTACAAAGAAACCACTTCTAGCTCAGCAAAGAGTGAATGGGAAAGACCAAAGGCCTGGACAGTGAGAAGGGCAGGAAGAGGAACAAAAAGGCTGAAATGACATGTAGTTGTCTCTCTGTTTCTACGCTCTTTCCTCAGCATCCACTTTTGGTGCTATGAGAGGGTAAAGCCTGAGGTAAAGAACCTGATTCAATGCAGATCCATTATATTTTTGCAGTCTCTTGAAAAAGAAGATGAGAATGAGAAAAAAAAAGACTATCTCTCTATAAAGCCATTAATAACAGGATTTTAGTTCCTTTTCTTTAATTAGTGCCAGTGTTTTCTCTATTGTAGAAAGAACAGCTTTAGCCAGTGCCTTTTCTGAATAGATCTTTTCATTTTTATGTGGACATTTACATCTGGATATAGTAAAAGAAAAAAAAAAAAGCAAAGTCACATAAACATATCATTGTCCAATTGCAGTGAATTTCCATCAAGGCACTTAGGAACCTTCTCTGAAACGAAGAGATTTAAAAAACAAACAAACAAACAAAAAAACCCCACAACAACAACAGCTCAGATAAATTGCAGCTGGATTGCGTAAAACATATAATACCTCTGTTCTTGGCAGTGTTCATCTGATCACCCCCGTTTTCAAGTTGCTTTTAGAAAGACACAACAGTTTCTTTCTCCATTTCTTGTTAATCTTCTTGCCTTCATTATCCAGGTCCTATTTAGTTTCAAACTATATAGATTAAAGATAAGCACTAGTGAAAAAAAACTGATTGATAGACAAAAATTACGGCTGAAAATAACTACAGGAAGATACACTTTTGCATACTAACCAGAGTACCGTGTCTTTTCTCTAGCCATCTTGTGATCTCTCTGAGGACATTGTAATCTGCCAGAGTCATGGACACTAGACAAAAACTTCTCCAAAACATGAAGGATGCGGGAAGCAACTGCAAGAGAAGATTCCTGGAGTGTCGACCCCACCCCAGTCTTGTTCTGTGTTTTGTGGACAGGTCCAGACTTGGCTGAAAATAGAGCTCAGTACTAGTTAAGGGTGATGTTCTTCCCTAAAACAGATTTTTTTAAACCCTTATTATTTTATATATTATTGCCATAAGCATTTCCGAACTTCTCCAGATGGGTACCACAAGCCAGGCTGTGGATTACAGGCAGTGCACAAATATCTCCAGAAGTCCAACCTCAGGCTTGCTCAGAGACAACCAAGAAATTACCACTGGAAATCCTGTTTTCCTGAAAAATTCTGCATGAAAACTCCAGTTGTCACATTATATTCTTAAGTCATTAGTGCACAGCAAAAGTATCTGCTATAAAAAGAGCACCCATTTGTGACAGACCTTGAAATTGATGTTTTTCACTTGGTTAGATAGATACCATGAATTTTGATAAGGCCGACAAAAATTTCTGCCGAAGTATCTTTGTTAGAAGGCTAAGCCTCATGGTACAGCACAGACATCATCAGCTGAGAAACAAACCCAAACTGGATTACAGTGCAGTTGCAGCACTTGCTAGAGGCATGTAATGAACAAAGCGAGAACTCCCACAGAGAGGGCATTGGAATTGGGAAAATGTGTAAGAATTACATCTACATGCTTTAATGAAAGGACAATGCTGACCAGACCTCCTCCTCCACTTTGCAGACCGAAAGGTATTTTTTTAGCTAACCAGCAAGACCTTCAGACAGTGGGAGCTAAGGGAGTGAAAGCTGCAAGATGATGTTGCCAGACTTCCTGGGTGACTGAGCCGTGACTGCTTAATCAAAAATGCAATTCTGACAAGAAGAAACTGAAGACTGATGGGTGAACAGCACAAACCGTGGCTAAATGAAAAGCTTGTAGGCCGTAAATTTTGTCCTTCATATCAGATCTCAGAAGCATTAAGGCAACAAAATGGCAGGAGGTCAGAAATCCATAAGCAGTCAAACGTTACAAGTCATTATCCTACATTTTAAGTGTCATAACTGGGTGCATGGCTTTTCTCCATGGCAAATTCAGAGTAAAATATACTGACCAAAGTCAGGAAGATGAGTAAGACCGAAACATTTTTATCTCACCAAGGTGTGCAGGCTAAGAGCTCCAACAACTACCTCGTATGACCAAGAGTTAATTTGTGAAACTGCAGTTGTGAGGCTCTTTCATGCAATAAGTTTCCAGAATTGAAAGTGAACAAATGAATACCATAATGCACCAACTGTTGCAATTTCTCCCAGAAAAGGATCTGTACAAGACTGCCTTTTAAGTAGTGACCCCCTAATACACCTCGTTATAAATGTAACATTGACTCTCTTCCTCGGTTCTATGAATAACTGTATATATTTTGAAGAATCACTTATTATAAAATAATTATTTTAAATGGTCTAAATTATCCTAAGAAAGGACACAAGATCTAATGGAGAGGAGTCCCAGAAAGGTGAACACCAAAGAATGTGCCTCAGCAGTGGAAAACTGAGGTTTTTTTAAAGAACGTGTGTTGAACAAAGCCATTCCAGAGAAATAAAAAACTGCTGTTAGAACACCTCTTCTCAATGGAGAAATTACTGGCATTCATGGGAATATAAACCTATTTAGTGACGTTCCTTCTAAACCTATATAGGATTCCTGATTCCTATACAGATTTTCTGGAAAGCAAATTTTTCTTGACTTTGGATGAGAGAGTTTGATAATGAAGTCCCTCAGGCAGATAAAAATGGGGGGTTTTGCCAGACTTTCAGCTTATAAATGGTTGGCCAGGTGCCTTGTGAATAGTTTCATTACCTGAAAGATGCATCTCTATTACTAATGGATGAAAAGCAGCCATTGGGCCATGAATAATAACTACAAAACACAAGAGAAATTACAACCAAACTAGCAATAAATTGCTTGTGATTGTGCTTTCATGCTTTAAACTCCAACAATGTGGCCAGATCAGATATTCAAGAAAGGAAACAGGATTGTGAAATCC
>NW_010161762.1:0-1446 GCF_000695765.1 Mesitornis unicolor | reverse complement strand
ATCTAAGTGCAGGAGCTACACTACATTTTCACAAGTAAAATTGGTGATCAGTGGATTGCTACTTTGAATTTGCAGAGATGACATTGATAATGGATAAACTGAAGGATGAGGATTATCCATTAAAAAAAAAAAGCACAAAGCACAATAAGCCAAACTAAACATACCAAAGCTTCTGAAAGACATCTACAATAAGACAGTAACTTTGACAAGTATTCTAACCAACAGGACAGCTGGCAAAGGGCAGCCACAAATGAAGGCTTATGAGAATATTAACCTGAATTTGTTCTCTCAGATAGTAACGCGTATTGCAGAAGAGGAGACTCAAAATACCTGTGATATCACTAAGAGATACATGAAAATAGCCAGTATTTGCATCACAGTCAACATTCAGATAACAGATGAGGCCACACCACACCAGGTCACTGCAGCCACTGTGGACCCACCTCCACCCTTACTGTGGATTTCTAATCCTGCTGCTGCCCCAGGCCTGTCCTTGATGCTGAGACACGTTTTGGTGCCACACATGGGTTTCTGGTGCAAAAAGATCACAGCACAGCTGCAAGATGAGCTCACCTAATTTCAACTTGACATCTGCAAGCAGATGGGGAATTAGGCTCAAGCTGAGGTCAATTAAGGGCTATCAAGACCTTTTTCCAGCCAGCTTTCCTTTCTGAGGTCTTGCTGGCTTTTAGGGGGCCCTTTAAATTGTGCTAAGGTCTAGCCCTTTAAATTGCATTACTCAGCTTCCTGTGTGGTCTTCTGCTAGATGCTTGATTAAAAAAACATGGCCAGAACTTACTGTTGAAGAACATGCCATGGTAAGGTGTTTTTTGATTCACAAAAGCTGTGGAACTTACAGGGGTGCACACAGAACAAGACTTTGCAATCTTTTCTGTAAGATTTAAAGTGATAACAGTTAGATTTTTTTCATAATTTTTAATGAATTTTCACTTACATTGTGCTGAAACACAAAATAACTTGTGGGCAATGAAGACGCTTTGCTAAAGATTTTAGCTAAATACATAGGCTAGCTCTGCAATTTACTGTAGGTACTCCATTCTTCTCACCACAGCTGTGAGAGATTACAGCAGTGTTCGAGCTCTGACTGAAGCTGAAAAGAAAATTGTTTCTTGGGCATGAATCTGAAAGGTTACAGAGCATGCAAATCCTACATTGCATGAAGAAGCTAAAAACCCAAGGGCAGCCTAGCTTTGTTAAGCTGCTAATGTTCAGCCTGGGTTCCTGAACCCTCTTTCTTTTCACTGTGACTGCCCTGTACTCTGCTGTGTGGTGCAGGCATAGATTATGTGAAGCTGGCTGGTCAGCCCTAACCAGCTCACATTATTCCTTCTTGTACCTTAGCTTCTCCATCCAGGAAATGGGAAGACTAATATTTTTTCACTGCAGTGCTTCACTATTGTAGAGAGAGAGAAAAAGTCACAAAGT
>NW_010161761.1:21030-39396 GCF_000695765.1 Mesitornis unicolor | reverse complement strand
CCAACTCCTAATATTCTGTTATTCTGTGAGATTCTGTGAGATTCTTAATTAGTCTGCAGTCTGTTTCCCCATTGGACAACCCCGCATCTCAAAGCACTTTGAGTAAAGCAGTCGACAAGTGGCTTCTTCTGCTACATGCATATCTTTGCATAGTAACTGGATGGATGTTTGTTTCCACATTTGGAAACAATTCAGATTCACAAGACAAGGAGGAAGAAATCACCCATCACCATTAAACACCAAGAGTAACCAGCAGGCATTCTATTATTACAGCCAGCGAACACAACCAGTAGCCTTGATTCATCTGCAGTGTTCTATTAAGACCTACTCCACTTACTGAGATGTATATTTGAAGATCTTATTACTGATTTCAAAGTGGAGCTCTACAAACCTTTTAATCTGGAGAAACATACCTAACAGAAAATGCAGATCCTGTCTACTTACCTTCAAAGAAAAAGAATGCAAAACATGAAGGAAGAAAAAGAGAGTAAAAATAGAGACTGGAAGAGTCAAGACAGAAAAAATATACATTTAGGGAATGGAAAAGATGTAAGTCTAGAAAGCCAAATAAAAAGGAAATATCTTCAAAGTTATTTTCTTGAAACATCTATGTTTTCCAACTCTCCAACCATCTAAATAAGTTACCATATTATTTTCTGTATTTTGTATTTTCTTGTGTAGTGTACCATTGTGTAGTACCCATCATCCCTGGAGGTGAACTGATTGCAAAAGGGAATCAACATGGATCAGGCATTTCTAAGGCTTACTAAAATCAATTCAAACTAAAACTCAGCCACTTTTCTTAATCAAAGTGAGATGTCTGACTAAATCCTCATGATCTCGCTATCTTTTGCTCTGCTATTTATCTTTCAGCATTTTGTTTCCCCATTTATTTTTTCTCACTGTCTACCTTTTGTCATTCTTATATATCCTTATTTTCCCTTGCTTTTCTTCTTTCATGTTGACCTTGCAAACATAAAGGAGAAATGGCAAAAACATAATAAAATAAAAGGGATTTAAGAGCTACTAACTAATTCACTGGCAGTGGGACCAACAGCACATAGCCATGGCAGGCACTAAGAAACAACAGTCTGTGCCACTGTGATGGTTCTCAGTTATTGCTGACAATCCAGTCAGGATTTTTTCATCTGATGGCTGTGTCCGGAGGTATCTGATAAATAAAACATTAGCACACAAAGAGTATTTAGAGCCTTTTAACTATTAGATTTAAGACCAGGTCCCCAGCTCCTGCAAACTGTCCTGCTTTAATGGACTACATACAATGTTCAGGAGATGCATAGAGGAAGCAATCTTAGGTACATAGTGACATGAAGCCTCATTACTTTTACAAGAAACAGGAATGATGACTTATATTCTTCAATGCCATCTGCTGGCACTTTGTTGAACAATGAATTCTTCACCAATACCTACATTTACTATTCTTATAAAAATAGGTGTCTGAAGATACATATTGTTTTGCTTTCCATGGCGGGTCATAGAGAAACATGAATCCAGATTGCTCGTGACCACTTCTCCAACTCCTGTTCTTAGTTTATGAGCGATTGGAAGGATGCTGCAGGTGTTTTTCAGTGGCAGGAATGACTGAGCCATTTAAGGGGTCTATTCCATCTTCAGGGATCTAACTTTTTTTTCATTTTATTCACAAAACTTCCATGCTAGCAAGAATTTCATACACTAACTACACAGTAAAAGTATTCTTTAACTGGCAAACAAGATGTCCAAGGTACTCAAATTTATAAAGGATTTCTTAAATCTCTCTGTATATAAAAACAATGAGAGTACTAGTAATTACAACTACTGTGCTTGCAGTCAGTGTTTCACACGCAGCCCTTAATTAGATCTTTTCCTTGCTCTTCTCTCTGTCTGTAAGCACAGTGCACAGAAGGAACGCTGAAGCAGCCTGACAAGGCTTTCTGGGAAGAGAGGAGTTGGTTGTGATGTTACAAAGCAGACATGGATTTGTAACAGGACCAACAGCTGAAAAATTCAGAGGACTCGTAAGAAGCTTAATGTACAATAGAGCTTGATGCTAGGGGTGAAAGGGAGGGCACTGGGACAACTAGTGCTTTTGATCTCTGCCTAGTCTCCCTTTAACATAATGATAGATGATCCTCAGTGAATTCTACATTATGGACTCCTGATTATACTTAAATTATTTTGAAAGATTAGACTTATGTTAAATTAACACTTTCTCATGATTTCTAGAATAAGGCTGTCCAGTGCTGTCACAGACTGTAAATGAGCTTTTGCGGTATTTGCAGTTAGTCTTGTCTGGTCCATATTCTGTAACAGATTTATCAAGAAGCTATGCCACTAAGATTGTTTTCATAGTTCTTCCACTTGAGAGAAGTAGCAAGGAGGTTATTTAGTATTGTTGTCACTTTTTGTATTCACTCTTTTGTGTATTATTTTAATTAATCTAGGACTGACAATTCGGAAGACCTTCTTTAAAGTAATCTGATTCTAAGTCAATGCAAATTATTAACCTATTAATACTTTACTTTTTACTGAAACAGTTCAAACATCACGCATCAAATTCTGCTTTCACTTAATCCTTTTTTAGAGAAGCATTTTTTTTTTAAGTTGGTAGAGTTAATCTAGGAGCAAGATGTGGCCTCAAATCACCAGGGACACAACCAGACTGAAATTGCTTAAATAGCACAAGGAGATTGGAATAGTTTGTGACATGTAGCATGTCATTCCCCGTTGTCTTGCACCTTTGTAGTCATTTATATCAATACATTTATTCCAATGTCTGCAAATAGCAGATACGTATGTGATTGTATTCCCAGGAAACATTATGATACCAGACCCCATTCTTACAGATACTGCACAAAGAAATGGACTGCAATTTATACCCAGTAATTCAGCTATGAATGACTAATGTGAATTTCAGACCTACATAATATTCATATCCTTTTAAGTTATGAGAAAGCTAGTTATTGTTAATATAGGGTCTCTTACCCATATATATATACTTGCATTTTTAAAAATCTATTCGGTCTTTCTCTGCAATTACTTCCTTAATTTTGGGAAGATGCATTGACTCTTTAATTTCAGAGCTGAATTCAATAATAAACCAATGTATAAATCTTTTCAGGAAATGGGCATGTTAAGATGAAGAGGTAATCATTAGGCTCCTAAGAGGAAGAAAAAGAGTAGAACTTTGAACATAAAGCCAAATGCTTGTTTGTCAGCCTACCAATGACCCCATCCTGACTACATTTTACAAGCTCAATTCCTCTAATTAAAAAACAAACAAAACCAAACCAAACTATATTTACTGAATATGTTGGATATATTCTCTCTGTTCTCACCACTAAGGGACCTGCAGAAGTTCAGTGACTGAGTTTCAGAAGAAAGAGCACAGGCACTTGTGGTTGTTGACAGAAACTTGTACCCATAGATCTGTATAATGCAGAAAACTGTCAAGGTTTGGTACAATGTTCAATGGTGCTACTCAGACATTTTCAAGCTAGGACCTGGCTCTAGCTGTGATATAGCTATTAAGTAAAAATTGAGGACTGAACAATCCTTGGTCTGGCTATCTAATAAGCTCAAAGATAAAATCAATCGAAGTTCAAGCTATTGGAAAATCAACTCCTATTTAGGAACCTCTAATTTAAATGCTTTTTGTAATTATTTTCAGGCATGTAGCTTTCAAGAGGGATTAGGAAAGGATGTATCCTGCCCTAAGATAATAACAGAAAATGAATCAGAGCTGTCAAGTCTACCAGAAGAACCACCAAGGAAAAGTACCAGATGTGTCCACTGGTAGAAACAGTGTATGATCTGGCACAGTGCTATATTGTCAACAATTTGGCATAACTTTATTTTGATCTATTGAGCACTCCTTGTGATGGCAAGTGAACTGTCCCTGTAGAATTTGAAATGGGTAAAATAAAGGGGAAAAGAAGGAAATAGTGTTCCTCACAACTAAAGTGATAAACCAATCTACTCAACTAAAGTGATAAACCAATCTACTATAAAAACATACAGGATGAAATCTACCTATATTCAAGGATGAATTCAGGGTGAACATTGCTATCTATCCTCAAAGTAGAATAAAGATTCTTAAAAATAGGAAGCACAACAACCTTATCTCATTTCATGAAGTTACACAGATTTATATTCAACTATTATTTATTCTCTTCTCTTGATTAGAAAGTGTTTAACTTTTTTGTGTCATTCCAAACTCATTTGGGCTTTTCAGTTCTGAAGATCAACTAAAATGTGTGCATTAATTTTTATGCAATCCATAAAGATGAAAAAGAAAATAAAAAGGGACATAAAAAACTAGGAGTGAAAAAAAAACCAGAGAAAGAATCAGGGAAAGTAAAACTAATCCAGTAAAGATGTAAAAAGTAGGTTGAGGCATTAGGTAGGAAAAAGAGCATACGTTCTTTCTGGGTCTCACTTCACCTTCCCAAGGGCCCAAGTCCCTCATAAATGGGTACTTCATTTTAGCTGGAATTTTTTCCCTGCCAGTAGAGTTACACTGAAAATTTAATGTTCATGAAGTGAACACTTGGAATCAATGGCAGCTAGAGTCACTAATTTAAAAAAGGTACTCTGAAATGGGTTGTATCATTCACAAACAATTTTTTGATCCTTTGATCTGTAGTTTTAGCAAGCCAGTAAACAATTTTGAACTCTTCTTTCTGTTGACAGACAAAAGACATGTGAAATTACAAGTGAATGAGTCAAAAAAAGGCTTTTCCTTTGTGAGAATTAAGGAAAAAAAAGTCACACAGAGGCTAAGATAAAATGGACCCCAGTACAGTGGTTAGGTTACCAGAGAATTCCTTGAACTAAATGACAAGGAATACCGAGCCCAGAGGGGTTATTCTGTTGCAGAACAGTGGCACCACGTATAACAGAAAAAAACACTTCTGCACTGCAATCAGGAAAGTGATAGGGCATATTTCCAAAAGTGCCCACTAAGTGGATAAAGTCCATTCTCACTGATGTCAGTCAAAACTTCCAGTAGGATTAGGTTTCTGAGCCTTCTAAAATGGGATCTGTAATACCAGACTTAAAAAAAAAAAAATTAAAAAATAAATCAAGCCTGAAGGAGGACACTGAGAGAACCAGAGTATGGAGGGCTCTAGAATTACTAAATGGCTTGCAAAATCTGCATTAATTTGTTCTAATAACTCAGAAGTTAACACAGATGGATTAGAAATAATACCTTAATATTGTGATATTGCAATAAAAGATACTATCCTAAGAAGAACCACTCCATGTCTATAGCATCACAGAAGTGTAATAGTATAAAAATTTCAACATTTTCAGATTTAAGACATTGTTTGAATATCAGAAAAAAAAAATCCCAGCAGCAAGATGTACAAGGCTATAAGATAATCCCTTAAGAGAGGGGAAGGAATCCACTATGATTTTTTTAGGATGGATAGGACAACACACTAGAAGATGTCTTGTAGCAAACAATCTTGCACTGCCAATGAGTTGCACAAGATGACCTAATGTGTCTTTTTGAAAAGCCTATGATTTAGTCAGATGCTCATAATTAAAAATATTCATCTGAGGGTGATTGGTTACTAAGTAGAGTTGCAAGTGTTTGGGAAAACCATTTCTAAAAAAGAAAAATAGAGCCTAGTTACTGTACCATACCGAAAAGTGAAATTAAAGACACTGGAGGCATTACAAGCTGGGAAAACAAAACAAAACAAAACAATCAGAACAAACAGTTGTTAGGACATGGACTTTTCTTTTTCTTGAAAATGCTTCAAGTTTCTTTCTAGTGTCCCACTTAGGGGAATGCTTTTGGATATCTTCTTACTCCTGAGCTGTCTACTTGAGGTTACACTTGAAAATTAGTTGGAAATTCTTGGCCAGAGCAGAAAAAACCTCTTCTTCATGGACTGTAGGGAGGGGTTTCAGTACAATTGTACATAACTATATTTAAGTTGAATCATACTGGCTACCTTAGATACAATATATCACAAAGACCTATTGCTGTTGCATGGGCTTTTCTCTTGTTCTTTATACATATGATCCCTTAGTAAAAGTAGGCACCGCATTTTGTGTCACATTGACCCAAACTGTTGTGAGATACACAAAGTTTCTAGGTGAAATGTATATCATTGCTCTAAAAAACACAATTTGGATGCGACATGCCGCCTTCTCTGAATATACCATTTCACAGGCTGAAATATTTTTTGGTGCTGTTATTAAATCCAAAACACAAAAGTTGGTTTGCTCAAAGCAGCTGTTTTCAGTTTTCAGTCAGGAACACACACTTCTATCATTTACCCAGCAAAGCCTGGTTGAATTAATTTTCAAGCATTTTTGACCTCTCTTAACTGGATTTCTGTGAGCAGATAGCCCACACTTACAGTGTTTGGGTGAAGTCATGAGTCTGAAGCAAATGCTGAAAGTGCTTTTAAACTGATTTGTCTTTATTGTTTTCTGTCACTTAATGTGTTCCTCTTTTGTGGGGCTACTTCCAGAGATTGCAGGTGTATTCTGCATGCAGCAAAAATGACATATCTGGAGAAATTGCAACAGGCATAGCCATGCCATGCTGCAGGCACAAGACTTGCACCTGGTGTGTGCCAGTGCAGCATGTTGTTGAAGCATCTTATGGACAGAGGCAAAGGTACTGGGTGCTTCCGAACCAGCCAAGCCTGACTAACCATGCCACACTGCAGGAGAAAGGCTGTGGTTCTTGGAAGGTGATGCTCAGCAAGACAAGTGTATAATTCTTTGAGCAGCTGAGGGAGATATCACTAGAGATAATTTAATGGACTTGATAAAGGGGAAATTTCAGTCCAATACTGTGACACTCTCATCAATGTCACCAGGACTGGTGAAACTTGTTCAACTGTGTAATAATCATCCAGGAAAACAGATGAAGTTTTGTCACATGAACAATGGAACAATAATTTGATACATCATTCAGATGTATATTTCCTGTAACATTTCTGCACCAGTATGTGGGTACAACAAACCAGCTCTTTTCCAGACATGGGACCAGCTCCTTAACAGCTGTACATCAACATCTCTTCTCTGAAATCAGGAGAGCAATCCCACCTTATATCTGACAGCTTGTCATTGAATTTCCATGAGCCTTAAAGTCTACCTACAAAGAACCTCCACTGAAGTCTCACACGGATTTTGACTCTTGCAACTGTGTGACACGAAATTTTCCAAAACAGTAATAGAAAAACTGAAACTCACCTTAGGAATAAATGATCATTTCCTTCTAAGATATCTCTATGATAGTGCAAGAAACCTGATGCGTGTAAAAACTCCCTGTCAGTAGTGGAGCGCAGAACACAATCTAGTCTAATGGAGCTAGGAGGAGGAGGGATGGTTAAAATCATGCTGAAACTTCATTTTCTTAAATGCAAAGCAGATTTCAGAAAGAAAAGTTGTTTCCCATTTTAAAGTCTTTTACCTGTGAGCTAAATTCTTTTCCCTTTAAGAGAAAAGACAGCCCTATGCAAAAGGAGTTGATATTAAGATACTCGTTACAGGGCAATTACAGTCTACAGCAAAGGCAGTTCTGGAACTTCCATGAAAATCTTCTGCCACTTTTCCACTGGTCATAGATCACATTTTCCAGGCTTAGACATCAGAAGACTGATAATTGAGCAATCCTTAGAGAGTTTGCCTTTATCTTTTACAACCTGCAGGGAAAGGGCTTCTCTGAGATCCAAAAGCTCACTGATGGTAAACGGTTCAGGTGAGACCATTTTCTGTAGCAGTTTTATCCTCACTGAAGTTAAATCCACTGCACTGAGTACTCAGTTGCTGTTTGAAGAAGGGATGAAATAAAAAAATAATAAAATGCAATCTTTCTCTAGCTCAATCCATATGTCTTTTCTGTAGACCTTGAAAATTGATTGCAATTTCAGTCAAAAGAGCTTATCTAGTAGAGTCTAACTTTTGCTCACAAAGCATCCTGACCAAGGGAATGTGTACAAAATGCACCCTAGGAGGATTAAATCCAAGTGGATGGCTCACTTGTCTCTGTCACTTGATTTGCTCCAGCACAGGAGGGAGCAGTATGCTGCAGTCTGGTGTCAGCAAGGGCAGGATCCACCATCTTAAAACTTCACTTCAGCAAGTCTATGAGAAGTGAGAAATGAGAGCGGAGCTCTCATTTCCCTGCTTGGGCACATGCATGACAGCTCAGCCAGGAGCTTCACCCACGGCATGTCGTCAAAACTTCCACATCCCCCACAACTCCAAACACACACAAACATGAACACCCACAGAGTTTAGGAAATAATAGCAGTATTCTGACAAAGGTTTGTTGTAAAGCAAGCTGTTATAGCAGCAAAGGCCTTTCTAAATCCACAGAAATGTTTTCCATTAGCAAGATCTAATTGATGAAACTTACTGATAGGAGGCAAAGTTGACAGTGAAGGAAGACAAGGTAAAAAGAGGAGATCATGGTTAGACTATGTGATATTGCAGAAAGAGAAAGGGATCACCTTCTAGTTGAGAATAACAAACAAATAAATTGTTTTTCCACCACTAAGCTTCTACTCAACCATGGAAGATATGAGACTGACATCTGTGGTCTTTGCATTGTACTTTCCTAACAGCAGTACATGTGCAATAAGATATGTCTATTTTATTTGCCACTCATTTATCACCTCAACTAGAAATATTTCTAAAGAAAAGCACTTGCATTGTAGCAGCTGATTTTTTCAGGTTTTCCTTAGAAGTGACATATGAATCTTCACTTTCCCTCAGCTCTGAGCTCTGCAGAGCTTCTGTCTGCACGGAGCTGTGTGTGGCATGCCTTTGTGGGAGTGAGGAACACCTTAATCAGAGCCGTGGGAGGCCTCCTCACCCTGCTGAGTATGCAAGAGGCAGAAAGGGGAGCTGAGACACATGTCCTAACTGAAGGACCAAATGTATGAATTTCAAATGCTTCTTTTCCTGGAGCGCTTGAGACAGATCTTAAGGCACAGCTTGGGATAGGGCTAAACAGCTCTTTTATAAATCCAAACAAAACAAAAAGAAAATAAGGTACAACAGATCCTTGCAGGATACAGGCTATTTGTCTGGCTGGACAGTGGGTCTGAAACCGTGAGGTTGTTCCTTTATAATGTATGTTCTGACAAGTATTTAAATGTATGGCCTCCCACAGCTAGGGGAGACAACCTCTTGATTTTTTTCCATTATAAACAGACCAAATAGGTTTTTTTGTCATTCATTAACTCTCCAATATTTTCTTAATTTAATCTCTTCCACTTTCAATTATGAAAGCCTTTGAGATTTGAGTTGTTAGTCAGGCATGGGGGTGCTTCGTTTAAGGGTTTTTTACAATGGTTTAATTAGTAATCAGAGGCTAAGCTGCTTTGCTCAGAGACACTGTCAGAAGAAATAGTGATTCTTTGTTATTAAGTTTGGAGAAACAGATTTCTACTGATGTTTTATGAGCTAGGATAGTTCTGATATTTTTGTTTCATTCTCAGCACCACTATCACAAATATCTTGATTTTCTAGTTCTCCTCCAAACAACTATTCATTGACTCCAACCCTGGATAAGCAGAACTTGAAATTTTCCATATTGAAACAAGAAAATTCATAAATTCCCAAGATCAGAGATGACCATTTGATCATTTAATACAACACTGTATTCAGACATTCACAGTCAGGTTTGTATATAAAAATTACGTCATGAAGTTACATTGCAAAAACTAAAACCATAAACCATATTTTTATAACCTCATGGCACCAGGATGTCCATGTAGCTGCTTAGGGCCTTATGATCAACTGCATATGCCAATTAACTGCACATGCATTTTTCTGCCTAGTTTTCCACAGTTTGAAAGATGCACGTACCTGATGCACTTTCAAGCACCTTCTCCTTTGTTGTAGAAAACAATTTCATTACCTAAAAGTCTTCATATTTTAAATCTTTCCTTTTAACATGGAGAGTCTTTCCTCTATGGGAGGATAGGGAACAAAGTTCATGGTATATCCACAGACTAGGTGAAGTTGCTTTGTTTCAATGCATGAAGTGTTATCATGGAAGAGTTGACAGTATAGTTATCAATTAAACATTGTAGAATTTAATACAAGCTACGTGTATATTTTTAATTTGAAACTTGGCTGTGTATACTATGGAAATATAATTCATCAAGCTAGGTAATTAATGCTAAGAGATAGCTGGAAAATAAATGCTAGCTTACTTCCTGCAGTAATTATTATTTTAGGTTGTGGACCTTTTAATGCAAAAGTATAAACAGAAACGCTGTTAAGAAGTATTTTAAGAATATTCCAAAAAGCTCTGAACACTAAGATTTAAGTTCCTTGCTGCAGTATTTAGTTTCAATATTTTCATCAGAAATAGAACTGACTTTTTCTTATGTAAAACATCATTTTGAGGAGTCCTTATTTACTGCTGGGAAAATGTTTTGCCTAAAATATTTTAAACTGTGGTACTTCTGATTATTCAAAGTTTAGATATGCTATAAATGCTATGAAGTATCATACATAGAGCAGATTAAAAAGTAAAATGCACATCATATGGCTTTAAGGCCTTTTTTTTTTTAATGAACCACTAACACTGTTAAAAACTGCTTTACTTCACTAGAAGTAAAGCTCTGTGATAGCATGTTTTCCGTGCCCAGGTGGCCCACAGCAAATTGTCACTAGGATTTCAGATTAAGTTAAGAATCCCTAAGGCTGTTACAGATCACTTTTCTAGGCAGGCCACAATGCTTTCAGCATCTCAAGCATCATGGGGTACCAGGTACTGAACCAACTCTTCCCTTTGCTGCTCTGGCCAGATGGCTGAAGAGGAGATGGAAGAAAAAGATGAGCTGCTGCACTGGCTCTCTTCCTTACATCTTTGTAGTTGGAGAGGAGACACTAACTGGTACATCAGCTGTTGTCCCAAGGACAACTTGCTGAAAAGGGGGCAAAATTAAGTACAAAATAGCTACAAGGTGGCCACATCATCAGCTGCAGGACATCAGTACGCTCCCTCTGAAATTTCAATTATTCCGCATGATACTAGCTAAGCATCTGTATTTTTTTTTGATCTGGTCAGCTTTAGGAAAATAAATTGATAGTTTTAAAGCACATTATCAGAGCAAGACTAGAAGACAGTGGTGAAGATGGTGATTAAAACCACAATTATCTACACTGTGTCTTTTATATTTTAAATAAGGTAAGCTAGGTCATAAAGTTTTAGTGCTCTTAGTCTATAAAACATAAAAAAGTGTTAAGGCAGCACCACAGAATGCCATGGGAGAGACACTTTTAGACCTAGGAGATATATAAGTAACCTAAAGGGCACTGGCTATGATTATACACTTTACTGCAATTCAGTCTTTGAGCTCCCTGCTAGCAGTGTTTGAAAGAGTGGCAGTGACGGTCAGTTACTGATTTATGTACTAGGAGCCTGCTGTCAGGTGGAAAAAAACCAGTATATTCTGCCCTTTGTATGAGGCCTCAGGATTACATCAAAGAATTTTTAATAAAAATTATGCTGACAGGACTGCAGAAGAGGTTAATATCAATAGTTCTAATGGAGGCAAAGTAAATATCTGGGCATCTGAGCTAGATTATTGCTGGCTAGCGTGTGTGCTTGTGTGAATGTGTATGTGTGTGACTAAAATGACCGGCTTCCTCTGCAGAATGCACCACCGGGTATGGAATGACACAGGGAATGGCTTATGGTCTGTGTGTCTGATGGTAAAAATCAATGACTTGCCTTATTGAAAGGTGCCCTTAGGGGCAAAAAGCAGTGAATAGCTTATTAGTTTGTGTGTGCATGCTAGCAGATGATAAAGCAGCATTGAAATCAGTCATAGACCATAATAAAGTACCCATCCCCATCTTATAGCTAGCATGGACTTCTGTCTCAGGGGAATATGCCTCCATTAACCCAAACTGTGCAGTAACTCATCTTTAACCACAGTACAAATATGCAGCAGAAGAGGAACCAATAATGATTTCATATGGTTACTGATGTAAAAAATGTAGTGGATAAATTACTAGTGTGCAGGGCAAGATTCTTTTCAGTTTTATATTCCATAATTCTGTTTTACTACTTTCTGGAATGGTGTAGATGGACTCCAGCTGAGGATCTGGACTGATACCAGAAATATTTTACTCATTTCCAAAACAAAAGAGAAAAATATGGAGTGATGCAACAAAGAGAAGATGCAAGATGTTCTGACCTTTTTTCCCATCAGTGAACTATGTTTCAGAGTATATTAAGGTCATCCATTCAGATACATAAGACCTACATACAAGCACATTGTCACTGAAGTATTTATTGACCTTAAAATGTTGTCATGCTAGGCGTTACATGTCATGCCCTGGGATGCTTTGCTTTGATGGCATACATATGATTAATGCCAATAATGCCTTCAGCAAATATAATAGCCATTTAATATGAAGCTTTCCCATAAGATCGCTAGGATAGATCTGGCCTAAGAAACAGAGGTGATGATTTGTCTTGGTTGCAAGGTGAAAGTACCGACTTCAGTAAGTATTTTCACACTTTAATTATTTCCTAAGAGATGCTGACAGCATCTGTGCTTGTATCCATGGATATCCAAAAGTAGTACAAAGTGTATCTTTTTTAAAGGGCTTGACACTTCAAATATGCAGTATTTTGTCCTGAAATACTTCATAGTGATGGCCATATGGGGCAGAATAATTCCCTTAGGTGGAGTAACTGATGTGTAGCATTTATTAAACAGATGGAAAGACACGTGTACACTCACACACAGATCTGCTAACATTATGTTAGATGTGGCACTCCCTGAAGGATATGTCTCTGGAAACCACAGGCAGAAATCCTGTCATTATATTGCTATGGAGAAAGGTGCTAATGGCTTCCATAATGGAATTTCTAATAAAATGCTGTACGAAGAGAGTTAAGCATATAGTATAGCAGTTGCATGCAGAAAGTCAGTAGGGCTATTGCACCACTTAAGAACTTGTTCTTAGAAATTTCTGATCTTCACATTGCAGCAGCTGCTGAAGGAAGAGCGATCGGGCTATCTTTGCAACCCTGCTAGTCCCAAAGGAGCCTTGCACCTGGTGTTTCCCAGGTGTAAAGTCAAAGGAAGCAAGAGGGAAAGTCTGTCTAAGCAGCTGTATTCTATTGAGATTTCTAAGTGCCCTGAAAAGAAGTGGCAGAAATATTGGTGGATAGGATAGAGACACTCCAGTTAAGAAATCTACAGCTAGAAGTTATTGTCCTCTCTTCTTAAGGAAGCAGACCTTATCAGGTACAAAATATATGCCTCTCACTTTTAGAACAATCCTTCACACTTCATCACAATGTAAAAGATTATTCCTTTTCTACTGTGGCAGATGTCTAGGACTTTACTGACTGTATAGAGTAATTCAAAAGAAAAACAAAAAACAGCAACAAAAATCCCTATCACAATCATCACTGACAAGTTAAACTTGTGAGAAACAAATGGTGATTGCTCTCTATTAGCTCTCTATTAGCTACTCACAAATTTGAATTTAAGAGAAGACAACACATCATGGTCTAACTTGAAAAACTTCTACAAACTATAGCAGCAGTTATGAAAGAAATGTGATATATCACATGGAAGCGAGTGGCTAAAAATTTTCATTCTGATTTGCAGAATAGCAGTTGATACAAATTTAAATTTTTTGGTTTGTTTCACAGGTATGCATGCAACACTGCAAAGTACTGCAGAAGAAATAGAGCACTTGTGCTCTTCTCTTTGTCTTCTTCAGAACAAGTTATACGTGATACTAAGCGGTAAAAGTTTTCAGTTATTCATTACTTTATTCCACTGCATAAAGTACTTTTCTGGCGATGGTCTACATGTGTGTACTTGGACAAGCCACTCCTTGTATGGCATTTTCCCACCAGCTATGTAGAGGTAAAAGCATTTATGGCTAGTATCTCTGGTAATATGGAGCACATATGTATCTAAGAGGTTAATAATGATGTGCTTCATGTGACATACTATATAAAGCATGTTTGAAATTTGTCAACATTGGACAGCTCCATTATGGATCAATATTTTCCTTATCATTGCATTTTTCGGCTTTCAACACAATTATGAAAGGATTTCAAATTACACTAGGAGAATATGCAGGTGAACAGAAATGAAAGAATGGGAATTGCACTTGGAAAAGGAAGTAGGGTCTTTCTGTCAAGAAAATTGGCTTTTATCTCCTCACAGCTGACCATATGCTGAGGACTGCAGGCGATTCCCCAGCTAAATGTGCAGCACGGAGTGTCAGATAGAAAGGCAAAAATGAATCCATTACTACTGCTATTTTTTTTAGAGGGGAAACACAACCTTCCTTGTACTGGTCCACAGTTCTTCTAGTCCTTTAAAAGATAAACAGTGTTTTTGGACTTGTTGCATCACAGATAGAAAGAGAGAATTAAAATTACTATGTTGCTACTACGGACAATTTTCCAGGAGGTTTCCCCCAACAGAGAGGAACAAGCAATCAAGATGATCAGTTACTGCACACTTGATTATAATGCTTCCTCCACAAAAAGTTCACGTCAGTAACCACACTTGCTCGATGCCTCAGTCTCTTAACTCAATTCTCTTGGAAGGAAAAGGACAACTGATGACCTTATCTGAGGACAGATTCAAAGGCTGCTGAATTCAATGTGTCTATTTATGTTAACATTTCAGATTAGATAAAGCTTGTCCTTTTAAAACAAATCTTCCAGTTTCCTTTATTTACTGTGCTTTGGTTTACTCTTGGAGAGCACTGGATTCCTTTCACATGAAACTGGGAAATGCCCTTCAGAAGTGTACCAATGCACATCAGTTCATGATGGGAGGTGAGTCCATGAAACTAGACTAGAGCTAACATAAAGCAATCCTCCTTTCCCAGGCACACACCCTGTAGGTATCAGGTCCTTAGCAGCCACTGTTTCAAGCTGCAGAAATGTACCTATTGTGCTGCCCTCCTCGTGAAGGCAGATTCAGCCAAAGAGATTCCCTTCTGCACACCTGACCTCCACACAGCCTGGTAAAATTGAAGCAAACCCTGCACAAAAGAAGGGGAAGATTGAATAGCATTGTAAGTCATGACATATGTTTCCAGCTGAAGTGGGAAACTACATTTTGTTTCTCTCTAGCTCAGTCTTTCCTCAGGAACTGCAATGTCACACACAGCAAAAGAAAATAAATGCAAAAATTATTGTGGAGCCATGGTTGGTTTGGTTGTTTTATTGTTGTTGTTGTTGTTGTTGTTGTTGTTGTTGTTGTTGTTGTTGTTGTTGTTGTTTTGCTGGTTTTTTTTCTTTCACAGAAACCTTATAAGGCTATCTTGATTCCCTAAGGAGGCAAATTTGATATTTTTCCAATGTGAATCCAGACACCTTCTGGGTATTAATCCACTTCATGAAGTCATTACGAATAATTTAGCATAAAAGCAGCCTTTCTCCTCACAAGACAAAGCACTGAGGCTGAAGCATTTGTAGAGCAGTGTGAAAAACATACCATAGCTGCCTTGGCTCTATTTGGATGGAGTATAAATGAGGAATTTTGGCTGCAAAATTCTGTCAGTCTCTCAGTCTTATTTAGCACAAATATTCAGGAAAAACGATGATAATATCATTTGTCTTTTTTTTCTTTTTCCTTTTCTTTTTCTGTAGTGCTAAGTCAATGCATAATTACTGGAAAGCATTTCTGACTGAATTTTAGATGAGCATTTTGACAAAATATAATATTGGAAACAATCGTTATCAAACATTCATGTGTAGTGTGAGAGATAAAAACAGAAATCCATAATTCATATGGCAGAGTGTATTACCAAGAGTGAGTAAGAGGCTGAATTTAAATGAGGAGGTCTGAACAATATTTTCTGCGAGGCATCTGCTTTAATCATTTACATTATTCACTAGGTTTTCCAGAGCTGTAAATCTTAAATATATATTTGTGTTTGTGAGAATGTGTATGTAAATACACACATATATGTACACAAACACAAAGCATTATACATATCCATATATCAACACATATTCTCGCAGATACAGAAATGTGTTTGCATACAGAAACATAAGAGTTTATGGCCTGATTCTGAAATCATTCTACACGTACGAGAAGACTCCTACTGACAATGATGGATCTGCAGATCAAGACCTTACTGCCTTGGGTTTTCCCCCTCTTACTCTGAGTTTGCAGTGCTATGAATCAGGTTAAGGTAAGAGGAAAGACAAGTCTTTATTTACCTGAAAACTATTAAAACATTTACGTAGTTGACAACACATATTATAGAAATGAAAAAAACCCACGGTGTATCCCCCTACATTGAGATGAAATCCTAAAGACCTTCCTGCCAATTGTATCTGACTGATATTCTTACCCAAATCATGTTTTCAGGACTGGCTCCCTGTGCTGCACTGTACAGAGACAAGAGACCCTTGGGTGAGCAGCTGCGTGGGGCTTGATTGCAGCCTCTGTGGGGCCGCATCCAGATCCAAGCCTTGCTTTACCCCACTGACCCGCCTTAACTCAGAGGGGAAGGAATTTTAATCTTCCTCCCAGTGGTTGCCCCTGCCTAGTTTGACTGTGTAACTATGTTATCTGCATAACTAATCCTTCTATTTCCATGTCCCAGTTTAGTGGCTGGTAAAGCAATGCCACAAAGCAGTAGCTGTCACTTTGTTTCAGAAGACCAGAGAAACAGCTGAGCTCTACTGCAGGAACAAGGTCCACCTCCTTAATAGCACTCAGATATTGGCTGTTTAAAGAAATCTGTCTCTGCTCCTTCCAATGCTGTTCATCTGTTACAAAAAAAACACATGTTTTATT
Organism: Mesitornis unicolor; assembly: GCF_000695765.1. NCBI lineage: Eukaryota > Metazoa > Chordata > Aves > Mesitornithiformes > Mesitornithidae > Mesitornis > Mesitornis unicolor. The sequence continues at coordinate 22,600 of NW_010161761.1, read as the reverse complement.
TTCGATAGAGCACTGGGTGTTGCTTTTTTATCCCTTCCACTTCTCATCCCCTTTCTATTTCCTAAGAATATGTTTCTTGATTCTAGCAGATTTGCTTGCTGGGTCAGGAACAGCTGGTATTGCTGCACAGAAGGTTGTCTTGCTCTGGTATGTATGTGTTTATTTTAAAAATTTTTACTTTCTTGGAGAGTAACAGTGAACAAAAGATAGAAGAAAAATACCAAAACAGTGCAACTCTTTCTCAATACAGCATTCACTGAGTTATATAGGGCATATTAAAGAAAATCACAAAGTTTTTAATAATGTACAGCAGACAAGTCAATGAGGAATCACGCATGAAATCCATGCACTCTGAAGACCAATGAAAAGGAATTTCACTTCTTTTTATGAAGCTGAGCCCAAGTGATTAAAATGATTGTACCCTATCATTTTAATTCTCTTTCTTCTAAGCTTTCTTTAATGGTGCCCTTTTCCATGCTTAAGCAAAATGATGAATTAATTCAGTTTCTTCTCTGTGGGACAGAAGAAAAGCAAGATTCAACACATCCCATTCTGCCAGTACTTCATTCACAAGGCATATTACATTTACCCATTTTTTCCCTCCCTGATTGTTTTATACTGTTATCCTGAGGAAAGTACACAAATCATAGAATTTGTGACTGTGAGACATTTTGATAAGATGAAAATTCAGATGTACCGCAAGATTGTGCAAAATAATTTGCAACAAAGCACTGCTGAGTGGATGAGGGAGAAGGGCAGGCACAGATTTGCCAGAAGAGAAAAACAGACTGAGCTCCTCCTCCATTGAGGAGGATACCTCCTGTCAGGGGTATCTACTATTGGAGCAGTTGTATAGCTCTTACAGCTTCCACTATTCTGGTCACAGATGCAACCAGTGGCCCTGCTTTGTGATATTTGGCCAGTCACTTGAAAGTACTGATACTGCTGAGCTTTAGCCCTTTAACAGAGATGGGAACCTAGGCTCTGGTTGTGCCACAACTGCCCCTTTATACCATCTGTGATGGTATTCTCAAGGCCAAATGCCCTAACCGTATCTAGTCTGTGGAATGATCTTCAAGATTCTTGTGTGCTTCCTAGCAGGAAATCCAAGTGTAGTACAGGGTCTTTAAACAAGGCTCCAGGGGTTGGACGAACCATATCCCAGAGTGTCTCTGGTGGGGGTTGCCTGAATCCACCAGTTCATGTCCCATGAGGCTTGGTAGCATGGCTCTCAGCACTAGGTCTTCACAAATGTCCTGCCACTCCAAAGCACACAGTGTCTTTTCAATAGCTCTATGGCACAGGCAGAACATGCATCTCTTTTACACACCTGATCATCACATAAGCATCTAGGTCCACTCTCAGCTTCCTGCCCTTGGAGGCACAAAGTGATGTAGGTACTTCTTTTCAACAAGGTATATTACTCCTAAGAACATATCTTGGAGAGCTTTTCTGAAACAGACACTTTCATTCATGGTCTAATTTGGTTTAAGGTCTTTGATGAAAAGCAATATCGGAGTTATGAATAGGGTAAAATTGACAATAAGTTTATGAATAGTCACTCCTACTT
>NW_010161761.1:0-20999 GCF_000695765.1 Mesitornis unicolor | reverse complement strand
AATGTCCCCTCCTACTGAGATTTGGTTGCTTTCCTGCCTCAGAAGCGAGATCCTTATCAGGGAAGTTGCTGTAGAGTTTATAATACAATATGATGCCAAAAGAGGAAGACAGATATTCTGTATTTTGACACTCATATTTCCAGGGAAGAGAATACTGAAACATCTGGCACACTGATGTGGCTGTGGGCCTTGTCCAGCCAAAGAATGGCCACCAGTCCAAAGAAAGCTTTTAATAGTTTGGCCCATGTCCAGTTTATGTAACCTCTGTAGTACATCTGTCCTCCCAAGGATGACCATAGACATCACTCCAGTAAAAGTTGCTACTTAGCACTATGAATTTGGCCGATACGGGCCTTCACTAGTCAGTTTCTGGTCCGTTTAATGACTGGGACTCCTTCAGGTGGAAGTAGGTAATCCCCTGTAGAAGGCATGCCAGTTCTTCCTTGTGTCTGAGTGACAGCTGGCTGCTGTAAGCTGGAAGTCTTGATTAAGGCCTCTTTGCTATATATTTGCTGAGTGGAAAATCGTTTCCATCTTCTTGGAAAAACCTCAGTAGCAAGTAAGGAGTAATGCAGGATGCCAGTGAATTTTCTGGGTTATTCTGCTCTCAAAAAAGGAAAGATTAGAAATGAGATTTGGTTTTGAACCACATATTGGTAACAGAAAAACAGGTAGGGTAAGGGACCTCTCTATTTGGGTCCAGACTGCAGCATCATTCATTATTCAGATTCTTGGCACACAGCAAAACATTTTCACTTGATGCAGGCTTTGTCATGGTAATTGATGACTGCATTGTCATGTCTTTTCAGTAAATCACAAAATAGCTAAGAATGTCTGGGTTTTCTTCAGTAGGGTCATGGAAGTCATGAAGCTGTGAGAGAATAGATTGTGACAGTGGCACAGGGCACTCATAGGTTCCTGAAAAACATCTGTTTCGGTGCCCTGTTTGAGAGGGTAAATCAGTGTGGAAAAATGAAGAAGTTTTAGATGTCACAAAGTGTGTATTATGTAGATGACTGAAGTAGAGGTGAATCCTAGAAGGGCTTTGCCGAGGGAGCTTAAAGAACTTAGCCATTTAAAAGTTTGTCTACTCCTGTGATATGTAGATGGGATTCATTTTGGGTAGGTAGTTGTCCTAAAAGTTTGAAGTGTGAATTTGCAAGGGTTTTGCAGCTCAGGGAATAATCACTACTGGAGAATCTCAGTCAGTGTCAGCGTGATCATCAGGACTAAACGATGATCCTCAAACTAGAGATAGCCAGTGGACCTCTTTCACTGATCACTTTGGAGAAGATGATAGGTGGCTTGAGGAACAGAGCAAAATCCTCACTTTGTGCTACAAGACTTAGCTAGGCAACATGAAAATAAAGTGAATAATGGCTTCATATGTTGACCAACAAAACAAAGGAGATGCCCTTAATCATATTTTCCAGCCTTAACAAGCACCTTAAATTGAAGAAATTTTAACGTTCTGAGCAATTGAAAAATGATCCAGTACAACTAAATCCATAACCATTAAGACTAAAGAAAGTGTGTGCCACTTTTTTTTTGTATGGAAAACTTCTTAAGGAAAATAGCTCAAGCCTATATATATATGTATGTATGTATATACATCCATGAAATAACAGATTTAGATGAGATCTTCTGCTACAACTTGAACAAGAGCAGTGTTAAAAGGTAGTTCACTAATAAAGATTTCACTTGCATAAATAATGGCTTACTGCAGCCGAATAAACCTATCCGTCCTACATCATTATGTAGGAAGTGTAATATTTTGTTGCCCCGGTCCAACATTCTCCTCCCCGTTACACACTCAAACACACACACAGATTCCATTTGTAATTAACAGGAAAATTCTCTGTATTAGTTTTCTTTGCACTTTATAGAATAACAGAGAGATTAATTAAGAGGTCTGTATTTCCATTTCAAGGTTCAAGTACTTTCACTGAGCACATTGTGCTTTCAGAATCTGTAGTGTCAGCAGAATTTCTTACTTCAAAACACAGACATTCCTCTTCCTTAAATTTTCCTTCTATATATGCGATTACTAAATGATTGCAAGTAGTTAGCAGGCCCAGATCACATCTTCACCTATCATAAATCTAAGGCCAGAGTCTGCTGTGCTGTGAATGTGTGCAAAGGAGGCTGCATAAACATTGTAAGACTGGGTGATGCTGACTGAAGAGGCCTTAGATCTTAGCTGTCACCCTATAAGCTGTCCTGGAAAATGTGAGCTTGGTAAAACCACCTATATCTTCATTGAAACCCATGGAAGAGCTCCACATGAGCTCACATGCCTGTGCTTCCCATAGGTGGTAGAGTCCCCAGGTGTCCTACTATAATTTAGACATGTGCTGTATCAGAGATATTACTCCCTCTGTAGCCCTTGATGTCAGTTGTCTTTGCATGCTGCACTTGTAGATACAGACTTGGACGTGGTAATGAAACCTCCTGCAATAACCTAAAACCTGACACCTTTCTGTTTTCCTTTTTACAAATGTAAAATATTTTTTCTAGACAATACCAAGGCTCAATCACACATATAAAATATTATCAGACTTTGCTCTAATGACTCAAATAAATTATTTCATTAACTTCAGAAACTGTTTGAAACCACTTCTATACATGCAGTACACATATACATAATTTAAAAAAAGCTTTAAACAATGCTTTTACATAACTGAAGGACACTTTTGTCTTTAAACATAGCCTTTCATTAGTAAACCAGGCAAATGAATGGAAAAATAATCCTTCCTCTTATTATTATCTTCTATGAAACGTTTTTTTACTTTTTTTCCAATGGGACAACAGTTCTACTGAGATTATGTATGTAGGTCTTAACCCTAAAAAATATATATTTTTGTGCCTAATTTCTGCACAGAAGTAGTGCCACTAGGTGTGAGAGTGAGACTGAACAAGGGTTTTAATATAAACCACTTAGAGCTGTTCAGCAGAAATCTTTGAGTTTTGCTGATTAAGTTTACATATTTCCTTAACAACAAACAGAGATTAAAATGACCACCCTGAAGAGGAGCCTTGGTGTCTGCTAATGAATACACAAAAAGCAGAAAACAGCAGAATAATACTTTCTTGCACTTGTGCCCAGAAAAATATTTTTCTGCTGTTGTGCCATAACTGTAGTTCTGTGACATGGGAAGGGATCTCTCTGGAACGAGAGAAATGTTACCTTGTGACAGAATTGGATGGAGACCATGGGCCTGACTTCTGCTTGTTTAGTTCCTAAGCAGCTGAGTATTTTCAGTAACTCTCATGGAGATTTGTTGGCATCAAGAGCACTCTTACTAATGAAGGCACTGGCAATCAGGTGTTAAGGGGCTGTGTTGCTCAGCGGACTCTTGTAACCAAGAAGTTAAACTCAAGGTCAGAGTTAAAATAAATAAAGGAAAGGAACAATATTTCAGCATGGCATGGGCCAAGGATTTGCACTTTGAAGTTACAGCCATTCTTTCATTATTGCTGACACCATCAACACATGGAGTTCTCAGGAGTGAGAACTACCACTGAAAAAAGAGGCAACTGATCATTCTGGGATGTGCTCACAAGGGCACTGTTTTTGTCCATCAAAGTTAGCAACAGGCTTACCTTATATGATCTTGCATGATGTTTAATATATAGTTATGACAAATGAAAGACTAAGCAGCATATAATAATTGACAGACCTAGATCCAACCATTTACTTTTCAGTGTGTCACTTAAAAGTTCTTGAGAAATGAGGAATGTTTGTATTTTTACAATAGATTACAGTTAAGTGTAATAAAGTCAATATAAACTGTGAAGAAAGTTGTAACTAATATGCAACACATAAAAACATTTGGGATCAGACTCCAAGATGAGTTCAGCACCTACCCACCTTCCGTTTCATGGCCAGGTATAGCATAGCTTAAAAGCTGAGAAAAGGAATGTGGTTGACATGTATTAACAAATATGTTCTAGAAATGTTTTAAAGGCCTAAGGCAACTGAGCATATGATAAAATGTTCACTGACTGCTTCATGCTAGATGATGTGAGTATATTGGAATACATTGATTAGAATATGATAACACCACAGTTTTAGAGAAAGTCCGGATGGTAAAGATAACCAACAGCCCAGCTCTCAGTGGACATTATTTCCTAATAATTTGGAAAGCAGCTAGAAAGTTCCAAGCTTTTTTTTTAAGTTCTGTACACCAGAAAATTAAAAGACAGGCTTTAATTCAAAGCAAATTTAAGAACCACAGAAATGTGGCTTTGCAAAGGAAAAGTCTTGCATCTGTGGCAGAAGCTGTTGACAGGTTCCTCTCTTGCTCAGTGCCTGTGCTACATGGCCACAGTCAGTCTAGGGCTGACTTGGGTATTCATGGATGACACATTTCAGACACAGAATCCAGCTCAGGGAGGGTAATAGCAAAATAAGGTAACTAAAGTAGAAATATCAAAATACAATTTGTTTTGGAAGGTTGGATAGATTTTTGTTAAATTAGACCTTTTTGTCTGGAATATTTGCTTAAATATTTTGCAATCTAAAATAATTTTCAATCCAAAATAGATTTTACAAAAAAAATTTTTGATCATCCTTATCTGACATACATTGGAAAAGCTGTTATTCTATCACAAAGTATTCTGTCTGAAGATTACTTGCTCTGCTTAAGAAAGAATCCAATGAGATAAAGTTCTTCAGGCTATCTGTAATTTTCAGTTGTCTTCTCAAAGATCAAAGAGTCACTTGGCAGTGCTTGCCCTTTTAGAGGAAGTTGGAAAGCATTGTTACGAAAATACTTAAAAAAAATTAGTAAAAATAATATTCCCATTGTTTATGTAGATTGACTTAAAATAAACATATATTAAAATGAGATTTGATGCCTACACCAAAGAACTGTTATAACATATAATTTACAGAAAATAATTAATGATAATTTAATTAGCCCTTGTCGTGGTTTAGGGCTGGGCCGGCCACTAAATCCTGGACAGACACTCTCTATTAACCCCTCTCCCCTACCCAGAAGGGAGGAGAAAAGAGAATAAGGGAGAGAGACTTTACGGGCTGGAAAAATAAAACTGACAGATTTAATAAAGCAATAATACTAATACTACAGGATAATAACGTAAATAAGAAAATAATGAAATATATACAAATATGTACAAATAAATACAAAACCAATATAAAATCCTTCCCCCACACCGCCCAATGACGAATACGTCACCAAAGGCTCTGCAGAGCCGGGCACTGGAAAAGTCCCAGACCAAACTCAGCAGCAGGTGGGAGCAGGATGCAGGACACACAAATCAGGATCAGCGGCAGATGAACTAGCAGGGTTCTGCTCAGACCTCGGCCTCTGCAGGATCGAGATGGATGGAAGGGTTCGAGCTGGAAGGGCTCCAAAATGGAAGAAGGGTCAAGACCCTCGTGATTCCTCAGCTTTTATACCAAGTATGACATATGTGGGATGCAATACCTTGTTCGTCAGTTTTGTGTCTGCTTTCCCCCGTAGGCACAGACATGGCACACATGATGAGACAACTGACCTCGAACTTATCTTCTAGCAGCACTGTCTGGGTAAACAATGCCTTTAGTTTCAGCAAGCTCAGCCACTTAAAAGAGACTGAGCTGAAAAGCAAAATCACTACATAGAAAATTAGTTCTATTTAGCTCAAACCAGGACAAGCCTTTGTTTCCCCTTGATTCACCACTGAACTGTGAGACACTTTGTCATGGTTCTGCAGAGAGTGAAAAAATCAGTGAAGCATGTATTTTGGAAAGTAATGAAAATTTTGCACTTTCTAAGTAGACTTTAACAGCCTGTCATCCAAGGGAAAATCCCTGTGGGTCTTCTAATCCCAGGCAATATTTGGGGAAAATCCTGTCATCTCTTCCCACTACAGCATTCTGTAATTGAAACTGAGAACTGTATTCAGATAATCTTTGGGTCCACCTAAGTATTTATCACCCTTCTAAGCCTGCCTTTCAAGATGCCTATGTAAAGTTTGCTGGTTTTTGAAGAGCAGACTGTAAAATCATGCTCTACTGAAGATTTCTTTATGCAAACAATGTCTCTCTTAAAAAACGAAACTAAAACAGAAAGCAGAACTATTTATTCCAAGTAAGGGAAACTCCATCTGCTTTTAATCAGTACATGGACAACAAAGAGATGGTGCAGATTTTCAGTCATGTGCTTTTGCACAGATGTGTAAACCAAAGATTGCGGGTGCATAAGAAACCAGCATATACGTATCCCTGTGCATAGGTTTATCTCCAAGCAGCTCATACATGACACACACATGCAGAATTCTCCTTCCTCACCAGTTTGTGTCCATAGGTTTACATGGCCACTGGATTTTTTTTGTTTACATCAGAGTTTTTCTGGGACATCTCATTTAAAAAATGGTTGATTTTTTCAGGATGATGATTGAGAGAAAAAAAATCTTTAAAAAAACCATCATGACAGGGACAGTATTTAGGAGTTTAACCTATTGCTAACATGACCTCAAACTGAGAAAGCTCTTCATCACCAGCTCAGATAGTAGTGAATAAAAATCATGATCTACCTGATGGTTGCTCTGAAATCTAGGAGGGCATGAACAAAGTATGTCATTCCATTTCTTAGTGGATAAATATGAATTCACAACATATAACTGCTTCACATGCTGTCAAATGTCACTACATTAGTTGTGGTGAAGGGTTGATTGGGAATCATAAAGGATAATAATCTTTTTTCCTCATTCAAAAAACTGCTCTGTATAGAACAGGGCGGCAGTAGAGGGTGATGCTGGCTTTTTTATGTGTTTAATAGAGCTCAACAAAATACACTACAGGCCTGAACCTAAGGCTGTTTTTTCTGGCATCTTTCTCACAGTTGCATTTGTACTTCACTAGAACTTTGTAAATTACTTAAACTGTAGTTGGTTAGAGTTCATATTTAATCAAACCTAGTTCCTGACACGCATTTAGTATGAGAGAATAAATGTTTTTGTTTCCTGAAGCTTTATCAGACGTCACTCAGACTATCAGGCCCATACTATCTGTTCATAATTACTTAGCAGCGTAATGAAACATATACCAGACATGCAGTCTCCTGCAATCATTTCACCTCTCCTTCTCCCTCTCTCCTCTTTCCATGGGACTTCATGCATTCTCTGTTCCTTCAGGAACATGCTTCGTGTTTCCAGAAGTATTTAGTTACAGGACTAATCTGTAACAATATGGATGCCACCTTGTTCCCCAGAATTTCCTTTGTATTGCTACAGGTTTATTTTCAAAGTGTGTGTAAGTTATTATATGGAGCGCACTTCTTCCAACGGGCAGTGGGGAACAAGAGCACTAGTCTTCAAATGTTTTGGTTTACATTCATTTTAAAACTTTGGTGTTCCAGGAGGTAGGAAAATATGGTTATTTGGGCTTTCTTTTTTTGAAGAGGAAGGGGAACAGAACACTCCTCAGCTATCTCCTGGCTGTATCCTTGGGACTGTGCCCAGTGTTTCTGCATATTGTTCAATTAGCGTACTTCATGTTTTACAAGGTATAAAGTTGCACCTCATGAGATGCATGACCCTAAGCCCAGTGGGACATGGCCAAACTTGTCACATTAGTGGGCTTTCAGAAAAATGTGCTAAATTCATTGCTTTTTTTGCTGTAAACCCGATTCAAACTCAGGTCTCAAACTGAGAGGCTGGTATATTAACCTAATGTGCCCATTTGACTCTCTCTTAAGTATCATGATAGATTTCTTTTAATCTGCTGCAGAAAATAAATTGCTGAAGAAAAAAGAAATAAAGATTTGTACTCTTTAAAGACTAATCACTTTCAGGCACTGTATGGCAAACAGCGAGGTTCAGAATGAATCCTTTTACTGCATTACTCATGACAGCTTACAACCCAGACTATTAAACATTCATCAATAAAAATTTAACATCCCATCTTCCCTTTGATATCCTCAACTGCTCCCTACATAAGACAACAAGAAGGCTTTCCACAGCTCAGTGTGATGGCAGGACATCAAAGCAGCCTCTATAGCTAGCCTGCTTCGAACAGTTTCTTGTATTTAGAAAGTAGAGTTGTCACATGGGAAGGGAAAAAGCAATGCAGGAGATTCTTTCTGGTTTGAATATATATAATCCCTCCCCAGGGTGAAATATGTCCATGTTGTGGCTGAGCGGCAAGTTGCAATTCACTTTTCTTCAGATAAGTATCTGACAGACCACACAGAAACAGGAAAGAGGAGCTGGATATTTCCCTTTGTTAAACAATGAGCACTGCATGCCAGGACTTTAACTGCTAGAAAAAAGGAAAGGCTTTTGCTCCAAAAATTACCAGGTTTTATTATATCCTGGATTGAACAATTTGTTGTAGCTACTGTTTGCTGGAGAAGTGAAGTTTGTAAACAAATAAATCTATTTGCTTACCTGCTGCCTTAAGATTTGTGCTTGACTTTGAAAAACCAAGCACGAAATTTTCAATGGGCAAGTCCACTTCAGGTCAGCAACTTTCATTTTCAGCTACTTAACAGAAAAGAGCTGGAAAATTAGAGCCTGAAATTAAATCTAGAAATCTCAGAGAGAAGTTCACAAGACAAGATTTGGGGCAGTTTCTGCACCTTCAACCGTGCTCAAATGTCATTCCCTGGTGATTTTTAATTTCTCTCATGTCTACTCTGGCCTAAAGCAAAAGGACAGTGCTGCATGAATTTGAGGGAGAAAAAACTGGCTCAAACTTTAAAAAGTTCAGTCTAGGCTGAAGCTTCAGCTCAATAATGCAATATCCATTTATCAACTTCAAATTTAGGTTACACAGATTTCACCCATTCTCAGTCTCAATCTGGAACACCAATAGGTGAGTTTATCTACTTTGTATGTGCCATTACACCAGTGTATCAGCTGGAAACAAAGATGATACTAAAAATAATTATTTTTCATTTCATCCATTTGCAATGTTTTTAATAAAGTTTTAGTTTCATAAGGGAAAAAGATAGAATTTATGGAACCACTGCTAGGAAACATACTATTCTCAGTCACTAAGTCACACGTGGAAAGTGACAGTATCTTCCTTGGAAATATCCCCATCCAGTTCCCTTTCTCTCTGTAAATTCTTTCTACATACCTTTCACCCAAATGATGCAGCTTCTCTTTAACCTATTTATTTCCCTGGAACTGGAGAGCTGTTTGATCTAGTTTAAAAAGCAGCCCCCTTGGCCAAGCTGGGGCTGAGTGCAGCTTGTCCCTCATCCTGAAATTACGTCAGTTCATCTTGCAACTAAATTCATTACTGCTAGACAGACCGTACACCAGCAGCTCTACCAGAGCAATTGGCTATATCTTCCCCCAGAAACTGCTGGGCCTCAGTTATATTTATTCTCCTGAACCTGACTTAGGTCCCTCTGTAATTGGAAGGCTTCTGTGATGCAGGTGAATTTTGGATTAGATGCTAAACTGAAGGGACCTTAGGGTTGACTGGTGTCCTTAGTCAAGTTCTGTTCCATCTGCCTTTCGTTGGCTCCTATATTCTTTCTCTGGTCATTTTGACTGCCTGCTGCCCACCTGTGGTGGGCTGGGGTTTCAGGAGCAATGCTCCTGTCCAAAGTAGACTTGTTCCAGGAGGAGTGAGGGGTCAGAAGGTGGAAAACAAATCCTGCTGTGTGCATCTTTTCAAACAGTTATCAATTTCTCAGTCACAGCTGCACTAGGATGTGGGAGGTGAAAGGGTAAAAAGAAAGACAGTAAAAGAAAGAAGATTATCCTCTCTTTGTGGTAGAAATTCTATTTTTCAGGACTCTTGGATTCCTTTGGGATTTTGTTTGTTTGCTTGTTTGTTTGTTTGTTTTTACTCAGGTGACTGACAAATTCCAGGAGCTACCATTCACCATAGCTTTTGGGAGGATGTTATGATATCAGCTGGTTAAATAAGTTGAATCTTTGTCAGCAAAAGGCATGGAAAGAAAAGTAAGTATTGCCCACACTTACGCATAAATTGACCTGGCTTTGCTTAGTTTTTAGTGAGTTGTTTTGATGTTCCCTGTCAACCTCTCTGTCCTGCTGCACTATTAGCAGACAATCAAAGCTGTTCAGATTCCATATGAACTCCAATCACACCAACTACAAGTGTTTTGCTGTGGTCTTTTACTTAGCTTTGGTTTCTCTCACCTAAAATCCTCTGCACTATGCTCCATTCTAGTGAAATGAGGGGTTTGTAGTTTAGGGCTAGGGTCTAGGTAAAACCTAGCAATCACGTAACCAAGGAATTGAATAGCTTATAGAAACCAATGGGAAATTGAGGTTAGCAGGCATGTAACTAACTAACAATAGGGTATTGAATAAGGGAAATGAAGTATAGAGAAATAGAAACTGAAGCAGCCTAATAACCAAATAAAACCGACTCTGTGACTTGGAGAAGTTCCAAGAGCATGTGCCAAAAGAAGATTATGGGAGTTCAGCACGATGAAAGCCATTTACTTCATCTTCGATACCCCAGCCTGTGACCACCAGGAGGCACTGCGCAAGCGCGACTGGGAGGAGGAGAAGATGGAGCACATGCAAAGGACTTTTTGGAAAAGGACCACCTTTTCAGGGAAAGGTTATGAATATGTGCAGGTGCTTAATGAATAGGCAATATGTTACTGTATAAAATCAAGGGAAATTGCTGTTTTAGGTGCGCATGTCTTTGGAGGAGTGATCCCCTGTGCGCCCATGTGTGGAATAAACATACCTACTTTACAACCTTACAGGTTGTGGAGTCTTTTTCTGTGAGTCACTAGCACTGAAATATTTGCAGATTATTGACAACAAACTAAGTTTAAAAGAAAGTGATGAAACCAACATATTTTCTGCTCTTAAAATTACTTCCCACTATTTTAAAATTTTCTCTAGAAATAACAGTAGTGACCAATTTTTTTTGCTAAGCTGTGTAGGTGTTTTAGTCCTGACATAAAGTCACAAGTATGTTTTATAAAAATTGTTTAAAAATTATGGAAATGAATATATTCTCCTATTTTGTTTCTACTTTTTAAGAAATGGGTTTTTTTGTTGTTGTTGGTAGTTGTTTTTTACCAATTTGTGCATAATTCTTTATTCCTCTGTCTGCAATTCACATAAGGACTTCCTGCTGGCTTTCAGGCACTAGCAGAGAAATAAAATGAGGTGAGAGAATGAAATTATCTATGTGGGACAAGAGATATAATTTGGTTTTGAGATTCAAAAGGACCAGAATAGGAAAATCACAATTTCCACCATGCTGTGATTTGATGCCAGTTCATCCTATGCTAGGTTTGCCTCTGGCACAGAAAAATATCTGAACAAAGATTATTCAGAATGAAAATTACTTATTTTATGAAAATTTTGGAGATTTCCTAGTGTCAGTCTTGTTTTTGTAAAAATGATATCACTAAACGTACATTCACTCACAAGACCCATTTCAAGAGAAATTTAAACAGGTAGGAGACGGTTCACCCAACCACAGGTTTGCCAGGATAGTGAGACTAGCACCTTACATTTCTCTCATGTACCATGGAAATTTTAAAAATAGCTACATATTAACATCTGCCAAAACACAGCCATCCTTTTCAGCAGTCTCTCTTTTTCTTGCTTTCACCCAGTTTCCATTACTTTCCTAAGAAAACACAATGCAAATACTCATCAGGATTTTTGGTTCCTTGAATATATTAATACCCACTGCTTAAAGGGGTGTGGTATCTGTGTTCGAGTCATGTGGATTTGATTAGTGAAACTTAATTGTCTGAAAATTGTATGACAAACATTCATATTAGTAATGACTTTTACTTCTTTACTACAAAAACTGGCGCAGCAGGCATTTCTATTTTTAAGCAGAATATATTCCTAATATAACAGTCACATGATATGCAGAATAAGGCCTTGCTGCAGGGCAGTGCTGCATCTGTTATCTCAAATATGTAAGCTGTGACTATAATTTTAAAAGTAAAATTATCTCAGTGTACTGACTGTGCATACAATTTTTCTTCTCTTTTAGCAGATTCCAAATGACTGTCCTAACTGCAAAGCAATTTGAGCAAATTCTCAGCACTTTGGTCAAAATTCACACCTGTGCAGAGAGACTGCACAGACCAATATATCATTTAAGTTCCATTCAGGTTCTGTGAATCTTGACTCTACTCGATTCTCGACAGTGAGACTGGAAGGTGCTCATCATGTCAGAAAAGCGGGCACATTATTTTATGGTGGGAGTTCACTGTTTTCAAGTAGCCAGGCTGGGTGTTTTGCACAGTGATGAAATAATTTTCCAGTTTAAAATCAAAACCTTCACATTTGGAAAAATCTTTAAAGCTACCAAGGAACAAGTCTAATTAGTTACAATTTTGCCTTGAAGATATTTTAGCTCTAAATTTGCAGGATCTTCTCAAATTAGCACAATCTTTTCAAATGTAATATTATATAAAATATGATATAAAATACGATGTATTTAAATATAATTAGTATTTTAAGCTCAAGTAGTGTTAGCAGTGGTATTGTAGTACTATAATAAGCTGCCAGTATTAATGTACAACAGTCAGTCAACACTGACTTTGACATTTGTATAGCAGAAGCAGAATATAAAAATAAGTCATGACAGTAGTGGAATAAGAAAAACATCAGTGATACCAACATAGCTGCTAGATTTCACCACTTTGCATTGATTCTATAGGAAACAGGAGAAAAAAAAAAGCATGTTAATACATAGGAGCTCATTTCCCTGCTGGTAAAAAAAAATAGGGTTGTGCAGTCTCTCAAACATGAGCCATCTATCTACACCTGGTCCCAACATTTCAGTGAAAAAACCCTTTGCTTAGAACAAGTAGACTTGTAAAATTCTGCACTCTTGCATACTGCAAATCCAAACTAAGAAAAAAATGCAAAGTATAACATTTTCCTATCCATTTGATTACAAACCACTTTCTTCCACCAGCTGACAATCAAAGCACATTAGCTGCTGTCAGTCACCATCACAATTTTTATAAAGTTGATATCTGTATAGCAGCAATTCAATCAACCTATCAACTCAGTTCACATATGTAAATACACAGAAGCTGCTTCAGGCATGATAGCCCTAACTATACTAGAGATTTAGAAATAACTTAATTTTTCCTCTTCCAGCTGCTACTGAAATATATTACAAATGAGAGAATTTAAATTAACTCATATAGTATCCTCAGTCTATAGGTAGTGAAGTAAAAGAACAACCTGCTGGATTGAATAAGTATCACACTGAGAAAACCACTATTATCTAATTCACAGTGCCTGCCCCAGCAAGAGAGGAGACCAGAGAATCCAGTACTGACACTTAAACCAGTGCATCTTAGAGAAGACAGCACTGATCAACAGCACTGATGAAATGCAGTTCCCGCAAAGAACGCCTCCCTCAGACAGCTCTAAAGTGAAAACAACTAACAGACACTGCTGCATAAGATAAGAGAGGTTTTGTTTAATTACAGCCATGGTTCCACAAGGCCCTGCTTGCAGGCACAGCTGGTTTGAAACTGGTCCGCCTGGGAGTGATCACTGGATCCCAGGTACAATAACCTGTAAGTTGTCCTGATTTATTACTAACCACCAGTGTAATACCAACAGTAACAGCGCCGAGTCCTGAGCCAACTCTATATTCCTTAAATGTTTGAATATTTCTGTGTGTTCATTTCAAACAGAGACAAACAGCTTGGGATTCAAATATCTCTGTTAAGGAGTTACAGCACAGTTGCTTAACCCTTTATTTGGGCCCATCGTTCATTCACAAGCTTCTCCTCCGAGTTTGAATTTAGCACACAATGTCCTGGTCTAAGGAGTTTTTCACCACTCCTTTTGCTCACACGCACACATTTCACACTAAAGCAGTTGGCTGATGTTGAGCTCTAGGTTGCCTTGATTACCACTACACTTTCTAGGCTGCAAACACTGAAAAGGAAGAAATCAAAAGATCAGAAATGAAGAGCTAGGAGGCATTTAACACAAAGTATCTGACCAGCATATGCTTATATGTAATGAGCTGTCAGTACCAAAAGTAAAAAAAAAGGTAGGCAATATGTTGAAGAGTTCATTTTAGTGCATTTCTGTTGTTTTGAAGAAATAATGGTGAAGCTGGTGGTTAACCACGACTCCTGACATTTTACAGATATAACCAAGGGGTTGCAATAAAACCATGAAGCCTCCTGCTGTGAACATTTTTCATTATTTGTTGAAGCGTCACTTCCCATATAGCTAGAAAAGGAGAAGCCAGGCAGTACACAAATAACGATATTAAGGTACAAAATCACAGAGACACAGCTCAATATTTAGGATCACATATAGGTCTTAAAGACACATTATCAGCATAAGACAGTCAACAGTTCAGAGCTTAAAATCAGAACCTGGAGCTTAAGTTAGTCACATTTCATAGGAAGAATCCATTTAAAATGGTTTACAGAGGGTTAACGTGTAGTTAACAGATTCTTTAATGCATATGGCAAGCTCTTGTAGCTTTTGTGGTGATTATAAATGGTTGCAAATGGTTCCATGTATAACAGCAGTAAGTGATAAAGATGGTTATAAGCCACATTTGACCCTTCTATAAACAACCTATAATTATTTATTAAAACATCCACTAATCATTTATTAACTTTTCTTACACTGTAAATGGAACTCTTGGTGCCACTGTTGTCTAGCTGCCATTTCTCAGCTGCATTCTTCTTCCATAACTCTAAACGAAAACAAAACCAGAAGTTACAGACCTTATGAAAATACTACCTACAGTCAAGGTTCTGTAGTATGAGTTATGCAAATCAACCTGAGTTACACAGTTCATTCACTGTCATGATTCCTTCCACCCTTCTAACAATCATACACATTTATTTGTCACAGAAGATTTCCGTGATACTTGGTTTCTGTGAAACAAATTTACAATCCTGATTAAAGAGTCATTGTCATATTTAAAGTACCCACACAAAATATATTATGCATTAAAAGTAGACAGGCAGTACTAGCCCAGAAATGGAAAGGATTATCATTTTGTGTCTTTTATGTATATAATACTGAGACATGCAAAGATAAAGGACTACATTTTCCTGAGAGATCATGGTCTTCACCTGAAGAACGTACAGTACTGTAGAAAATTATTGGGTTGTATTTTGAAAGAGGGGAAGCAGAATAAAATCCAGTGCTCCAGTTTCCCAGTGCTATGGAACTGGTTGTGTTTTTACAACAGGAACACCCTGTCAACCCTTGTGAATATCAGAGAGATATTTAGAAAAATTAATCAACCATTTGAGGCTGAAGATATCTGGGCCATATTTAATCCATTCCTCTGTAGATTTCTCTTCCTACTTTTACCAAGCCCAAATATTAAAAATAAAAAAAGTGTGAAACAGGCCTCAAAATGGAGGTTTTTTTCTTCAGTTTTTCTTTTTGAATTATCTTAAAAACATATTAGTTTTTATTGATGGGTAATCACATTTTCCAAGCTTTCCTATCACGTTTTCTGAGTGTAGGAGCTCTTCAAGTTTTCAGCTGAAAGTTAAGGTACTTCTGAAAAAAACAACAGCTGCCTCAAGACTTGCTAGAAAATCAAGGAGGCGGAAATACTGTAATTTTTACCATTTGTGAACATACAAATTCTCTCTTAATTAAACCCACATTGTAATCTAGCAGATAAGTCTGAGCTATACTACAAGGGAATCCAGGGACCACACATTCCAGACTTTCTTGAGTCAGAAGTTAATGCAATTTCTAAAATTTCTGCATGTCATCTAACAAAGATCCATCCTAGCATCTTCAGCACTTTTATTTTTGGTTCTAAAAAGATCCAACAATTATTAAAAAAAAAAAAAGAAAAGTAAAGGAGCTGAAGCATTTTAAACTCAAAAAGGCTTGACCGAATTTGATTGTAGCACTGGGCTTCAATTACACTTCCAGCAGTGAAGTGTGTGTATTATACTACTCAGATTGCTTTGCCCTTTCCTTCACACAATGCCAATGAGTAACAGAGCAACTTGAAAATCTGGGCGCTGAGGTGTGCATGTGTTTGGGTTAGTTTATTCCAGTCTTAAGAGGGATTACAAATGGAAACTACAGCTCCACTGAGGTGTGGAGCTGCATTAATGGTTTTATATGCAATACTAAATCGCTAGACTTGTTCCTGGGATTCTTAAGTATAAGACTATATTTGATTTCCCTCTCAATTAGACTGTTCATCTACAATTCAGCAGAACACAAAAGAGCAAAGGTAAGTTATCAGATGTTAAGCAAGAGAATGACTGTATACTTTATCTGCACTACGTAAACAGCCTGATTTTTGCAAACTGTCCAAGAAGGACATCAATGCTGAGTATGTTCTTAGTACTCCTTATGAGCCAAACAGTATTTTTATCTCTTGTATTGTGAGGAAAGTGGCTAACACAGTTGTTCTGGAATGATTTTCCATGAAGATGCTATATTAGAAATTCATAATATTATAGAGTAACTCTTCTAAGATGACAGTGATTTCTACTTTGGAACAGGAAGGCCATGTAGTTAACTCTTTCCAGAACAGTTTATTCTGCAGTAGCTAGAGTGTTATGTTTCCTCATGGAAACATGGACATTGATGGATTCTCATCAGGTGATTAAATCCTATTTATACTTTTCTTAACCAAGGGACTATCTTCATTCTTAATTCAAATTGACCTGAGCTCATGCTGCTGTCAAAAGGGACAGTCCCTTTTGTTCCTTCAGTTGGATAATCTTGCTATTTTTCTTCTGTAAACACTTGTGTTTTATGATTGCCCAGGGATCCAAAAGAAAGAATGAAAATTAATCCAAGAAATGAAAAAGGGATAGCTTTCATCAGGATCAATACCTGAGCTGGCTGCCCACAAAGCTCCGTAAGATGAGCGCTGACAGAAAAAAAAAGACATTGCACATGCAATGAGAACGGGGATATCCCATTTGGTATTTGTGTGAATTTATATGGGTTGAAAGTAATCATAAAAGTGCACCCTGGCATAATTTGCCTTTCTTTCTTCCCTTGAGATCTGCTTTTCTTTTAAAATTGTAACAGAAAACCTGGGGAATTCACAGCTACAAAACAAGCAAGTAGTACAGAAACCTAGAATTCACATGACTTTTTGTTTCCCATGGATAGTAAATTTTCACTATCGAGATGAATCCTTATTAAATGCAAAAACTGATTTATGCATTAGTTCAAAAATATAGATTAGCTACTGTTGTTATTTTCAAGACAAATGATGACAGCTGGGTTAGATGGTGCTAATACTTTTCATTTACTGGTGGACACCTACTGAGTGACTGGCTGTTGTCAGATCTTAGTTATTTTAATACAACTTCAGGTTGCATTTCTGTAAAGTTGTGACAGACAGGGAGCATTCATAGCACTTTACTTTAGGCTTCTAACTTAGATGATTAAGTGAGAAATTACTTTCTAGATCTGTATAGATTCTGTGGAGGGAGAAAATCCTCTCTAGAGTTCAAGTTAAAGAAGGTGCTTAATGATAGTGCTGTAAATGACCAAAGTTGTGACTTTGCAGAAAAAGACTTGACTTAAAGGAAAAATAAATAAATTAAAGTTCGACTTTATCATGTTAATACAAATAATGAACAATGTATCTTAAACCTTAGTGGAATGAGTTGCATAGTCTCAAGTTTCACACTTGATTTTTTTGAAGAGATTGTATGGAAATGCAATAAATCAGAGAGAGTGATACTCATAAATCATAAGAATTAAGGATAAGGAGGATAAGCTTTGCTTTTCAATTCAACCAGTTATATTAAAGAAAATGGAATTTCAAGAAATCCGAGACCAAATCACCTTGGAACAAAGTAATCAAGTCAGATTCTTCCCTAGCCTTTGACCAGTCTTTCTGCATAGAAAGAAGACCACTGGCTAAGAGTGTTGTAGCGGCACTTTCTGGCTTCATGAATATTGTTCTAGGCCATTAGGAATCCTAAGAATACAATCTTGAATGTTGGCCAACACTTGGTAAAGTTTTGTGTCTTTCTTCATTTTACTGTTTGTCTTGTGTTTTTTATTAGCTGAAATACGGACGGGGCTCTTATATTTTTGATTACAGAGACTGAAAGTCTGTTGTATATACATATGTCTGAATGATCATATAACATCTACACAAGGAAGATGTCAGACAACGGTTCGAGTATTCTTGAAACCATCTTATAGAAATACTCGGGAAGATGGGTCCTCTATTCTGGGTTTAACATTTCTAAAAAATATAAAGCTGTTCACTATAGTATTTCCACTAATTGGAGTGCTCTTTATAACCCACATAGTAATATCTCCACCAAAGGGAAAATGAAAGAAAGGTGTAGTCATCACAATATAAAATCAAGAGTTGACGCTTACTATTTGTCTCTGATTCTGTCATTCAAAACTGACAGTAGTTTGATTTCAGCAGAAAAATGCTCAGTCATCTTTAAGTTACATTTTGTTGACCCAGTTAAAAATATTTTTTCAGGGTTTCTAACTCTGAGGACAGTCATGCTTATAAGTCACTCTCCAGAGTTTATGACTTATTGGTATGAATTCAATATTGAATTCTAAACTAGTATTAAGACCAGCCCATGATTTCCTCATGGTCTGATTTGTATTGTTGTAGAAAATGTTTATTTTATTGTTATGATCAGTAGCCTAGCACTTGTGATGGCATTTTCTTAGTGTTATTTTTTTAAATGCTTTTAATAAAAAGCATAAAAGGGAGTTTGTGTTTCTTTCCATCAGTAATGTGTCTTGGGGATCTTCCAGACTTTAGCTAGATACAAACCAGTTGATCTGAAAGCTATGACCAAGCATGGACTCTCATGCAGAATCAACATCTTTTCTGTTATGCAAACTACGTCTTCAGGATAGGCTTTGTAGCTAATGCTCAAGCATGATAAACAGAAATTCCAATTCAGACTTGTTTTCCTGCACTGCTGAAAATGTACATGAAAATTTGTTTTCTCTTGCATTACACTGGCCCCAGACCAAGAATTACCTCAAATACAGCAGATATAAAGATATATTTAACCTATGTGTGGCTAAAAAAGAAAAGCCATGGGTGCTAGCAGAATTTGTATTTTGCATGCAACCAGTTGCCTCAGGCCATTAAAGGCTACTGCAGGCTAGTAGTAATGCACATTTTCCAGACCATTCTGCCATTTTTTGTTTAAAAAGACAGGACATAGAAACAGGAGTTAACACACCTGATATGTAGAAGTAACTTGAACAAACCTAAAATTAAGGACATGTCTATAAGTAGTGTGTTGTCATCTCCTCTAAAAGGTTTCTGCCAAGAGTCTGAACAGTGGCATTCATTAAAAACATAATTTTTTCTACATTGAATAGATTGACTAAACTTTGAACTTGGGGTCTCAGAGCAAAATTTAGAATATGTCTTTCCTAACCTTCGAAAACTCACAAAATGTTCTGTTTTATTCTCAAACAAGTCTAAACAAATACAGTAGAAAAAACTCACTGTTGCTTTTGGTGAGCTTTGGTGAATCCTTGAAATCAGGGCAAATTAGATTAGATTAGAATTGGAATAATCACATCTATTCTACTTTATTTTCATAAAGGTCATAGAGACTAAGGCCTGTATGTCCTTTGTTTTGCCTCAGATGTTTCTACACTAACTTGTATCTGCAAAGAAAAGGTACATATACACCAAGACCACGTATTCTGAGCTAAGGAACCTCAGTGTATTTTAATGCACATTGACACCAACACTACTCCTTCTGAGAACTAGACAGTAGTTCATAACAAATAAGAAGTTAAAATACATCATTACAGTTTGGATAGCTGATATTCTTATCTGGACTACGATTTCAGGCCTCTGGCAAGTGAATAAGAAATATAACACAAAAGTAATCATTAGCAGCATTATGTAGAACTGTTCATCAGTTCATGAATGTCTGTAACATTAGCTCTTAAAGAAGACTTTTAACATGAGAGATGAGCTGCTGCACAGGGAAATTAAAAGGCACATGACATGAAAAAAATAGAAACTCTGAAGTTAAAGTATTAATATCAAATTGTTGTTGCAAATTAACTACCTGATGCCCAAATATTTTGCAACAGATTCACTTAGTAAAATGGTTTTAGAAAGTTAAACATCTTCTATATATTTGAAATGTTAATGTTAGTGATCACTCCAAAACCAGATTTTCTGTCTACATTGTGTTTATATAGTAGCCAACACAATAGGGACACAGTCATGAGCTGGGCTTTTGAACCCTACCGTCATGCAAGTGAATAATTCAGGAAAGATGATTGTGCAACTGCACTAGAACAAGGGAATCTGAGTCAGGTCATGCAAACTTTTAGCAATTACCAGATCTTATTTACAATTTTTTTAAAAAAACTACGTGCTCTCATTTAGTTAGTTAGCTGCTGTTTCAGAGGTTTCTGATTTCACACTCTGAAGTAAGGGCTTCCACCCTGCCTCTCCAAAGATGCTTTATTTTATCTTGTCTTACTCTCCATTTTCCAACCAGGCTATATAGATACCACTGGCAAAATAATCATATTAGTATACTTTAAGATGCAGAGGTTATCAATATCATAATACAGATCAGAAGAGAAACTGGACCGCAGCTTGCACAGGGATTTATCACCAGCTGGGACGGTCAGCAACTAACAGCTTCAGATGAACCACATCTTCCTCCTGGAGAACTCCTGCTAGCCCAGGGCAAGGCAAATGTGACTCATGCCCTGGTCTGCACTAACAGGTGCTGCCTCGGTGCTCTGCCCACTTTGGGCTGCATGAGCAGGCAGGTGCAGAGAGGTGGACACTGCATGCTACTGGCAGCGTGAGTCTGGAGAAGATCCAGACAGCTGATGGCTGAGCTCTTCAGGATCCGAATTGAAAAATCCTACCGAATGGAACAGATGTTAGTGGTGCAGAAGGTTTGAAACAAAGGCTATGTCTGAATCTAAGTCAAGTTTTGAGTTACACATGCTCTGATTAGGACAATAAGGAATCAACGGTCTCCAGGGCAGAAAGGTAATCCTGGATTTTTGGATCACAGAATCACAGAATCACAGAA
>NW_010161760.1:63378-73496 GCF_000695765.1 Mesitornis unicolor | reverse complement strand
CTCTCCTCGCTGCGGGCGCACCTGGAGTACAGCCACAGCTACGAGGAGAGGAGCCTCCTGACCAAGAGCAGCCTCTTTGCACCCCTGAAAGACGCCGAGCCGATCTCCCCGCCGGAGCCCTCTTCCCAGGGCGGCCTGGGGAGCCCCGGCAGCGCCATCCAGCAAAAAGGGTCCTACCTGAATTTTTGCGATGCGTCCTGCGAGAGCTCGAAGCGCGGGCAGGCTCTGGAGGTGGAAGCTGAACGGCCGGTCTCCTACGTTGCAAACTATGTGTCGGCTGACTCCCCCGGCGAGCAGATTTCTAAACCCAGCCTCCCGGCCGCTGACTCCAAAGCCTCCTTTGAGGCACACGTTAGAGAAAAGTTTAACAGGATGGTAGAGGCTGTGGACAAAACCATCGAGAAGCGAATTGACAAGCTTACCAAAGAGCTGGCCCAGAAGACGGCGGAGCTGCTGGAGGTGCGGGCGGCTTTTGTGCAGCTGTCCCAGAAGAAGCAGGAGGTGCAGCGGCGGGAGCGGGCCCTGAGCAGGCAGGTGGATGTGGCGGTGGAGATGATCGCAGCCTTGAAGCAGCGCCTCACCGAGTCCGAGGAGGAGCTTCACCGAAAAGAGGAGTAAGTGGGGAGGCGAGAGCTGACAGCTTTGTGCGGGCTGGCCAGCACCTGTGGGAGTGAAGGCCTTTTGGGGGAGAAGAGGGAGGACGGTTCGGTTGCTTGCTGGTTATGAAAGGGCCTGATGCTTCCCACCTTCGGACCACTGTATTTCTAGTGTGGTAGCCTGTGTGACCATGTCCCCAGCAAAGCAGGGCACAGCTCACTGAGCAGGTGGCTTTCATGCTTCACTCCTCAGTGACTAACTTTCACACACTCTGATGTCTGTGTTGTGTCCCTGGTTTCATGGTGGTAGGGTCAAGTAGAAGCTATCATCAGCATGTAATCTGATTTACACTGACACCTCTAATCCATTTATCTTTTTAAGAAGAGATGGGTGGGTATGTGCTAGAGGAAGTATGTAGGAGTACCCAATAGCACCTTTTTCCTAAAGCCATCCCACCATGGTCAGTGGCCTGCCTGTGGAGTGGGACAGTCTCCCCTGCAGCAGCAAAGCTGTACCTGAGACAGTGATGAAAGGACCACATCCAAGTAGGTGTGTTAGATGGACACAGAACTGTGAAACTGAAGTCACCTATATGGGAATGGGAAGCAGATGCCAGAGTCGTTCTGACTAACCTAGACCATCTAAAAATACGTTCGTGATGCATCCATTAAATATGTAGTGATAGCTGATATATTATTTATACATGAACTACTTAGTTTATTCCACACTTGCTGAAACCTTTCAGGTTTTTTGGAGCAGCACAACTTATTTTAGAGGAGTGCAAATAAAGAGCCTTGGTAATGGAGTGCCTCTAAAACACAGCATCAGCTTACAAAGGTAAGATGAGAAGCATTAGTTGCCATGACGCTGATCTTAGAAGAAATAAGGAGGGTGGTGTAGGAGTTCAGTGTAGGAAGTTTGGAGGGCTTTCATCACTCCTGTAGTCTAACGACTAGAAAGGAGGATTCTTCTTCAGTAGGAGTCATCTATCTTGAAGCGGTGCTATAGATGTCCCAGGAAAAAGGACAGCAAAGGTGGTGAGATTTGAGCCTTTAAGGTGTGTATCTTCCTTGAAGAGATATTCAACAGAACCTCCAATTTCTGAAATATCAGGTGATCCTCCTGGAAGAGAAGAGTGAAAGACTCAAGGTGAAATTAAAGATAACAAGGGAACTGAGATAGATTTGAAAGTATGCTGAAGGGAGGCCACGAAGATAACTTACAGTTTGAAGCAGTTTTGGTATCCCTATCTAGGCAGGCTCCCCTTATGGGCTCTTTCACAGTGTATTTCATTCTCCTTGTTCTAGAAAAGTATCTTAGAGGGGTGGGATTGCTCTATGGAGGCCCTTCCACTACAGACTGGAGGGAGGAGGACCTCAGGTAAACAGCTGTCTTAGGCTAGATGCTGAACTTCAGATATAAGCTAAGTAGTGTGAATCTTACCCCAAACTAAATGCAGAATGTGTTTTTAAAATTCAAGGCTTGAGATCTATAGGGAAAACCTGACTGTCAGGAGAAAGCAGAAACCATTCAGTGGAGCAAAACCAGAGTTCTGCAGTGCTGCAGAAGAAGAAAAGAGCTTGTGGAAAAAGAGAAAGGGGGGAATAAAGTTATCTGGATAGGAAAAGTAGGTATGATGTGGGGAGGACAGCAAAGGACACTCATCTGTGAAAAGAACAAGGCAGCAAAAGTTATTTTTTACTATAATTAGGCAAAGACACGAGGAAGAGGCTGCTTGCCCCCTTGGCAGACTGCTCACTATCTGCAGTGGCAGACTGTGGTTCTGAGGTCAGAAAAGCCTGAACACAATGAGAGATGTGGGGAAACACTGTCCTTCACACTAGGACATTGCCAGAGTCAGGAAAGGGGCAGGAGCTCAGGTGAGTCCTGTTATAATTCTCGCCACCTTTGAAGGAGAAAGATGAATGCATAAGCAGATGAGGAGGTAGCTCCGAAGCTGGTGTCACAGGGAAGACTGAAGGTTATTTTACTAGTAAGAAACACTACCCAAAAGAGGCAGTTGCACGAGAAACTTCACCTGAGTGCCCAGGGTATTGCACTTCTAGGATTACTGCTAACTTGCTTCAGCTTTCAATGGAGAAGATAAAAAACCTTGGAAGCAAAAGCAGCGATAGGAATGAGTGAATAGCTATTACACACTAGTGTGTTCATTTCTAAAGGTAAATGAGCCTAGTGCTTGCTGGTGGGTAGGATGAAAGAATATCAGCCTGCAGTACCGAGGGGATAGAAAAGGAGTTGCCGTATGATCTTGCCTGTGCCTAGCCCCATAGTGTTGCCACTTAGAAGTCACTATGAAGGTACTCTGAGGAGGCTGGGAGGGTAGGCAAGGTGTAAGAATAGGTAGAGTTCACTTAGAAAAACTGAAAATATGTAATTTTTTTCCTTGTTCAGATGGTTTCTGCATTTCCCATCTTGGGGGATAACAAGAGGCAGTGCCATAGAAAAATGCACTCTCTGGCTTAATGATTAAAAGGTCATTGTATAATTTGCAGGACTAGTACTTCTAAGGGCAACTTTTCAGATTTGAACCTCTAAAAATGCCTGGGACACTTAGCTTTCTGCTAGTGGCAAGGAAGCACAGGATGGTATTGTCTGGTAGAGGGGGGAAGAAAGGATGTTCATGACTCTGGTAACAACAGAGTCACTTGTCTGGCTTTCTCATGGACTGCTGATAAATTCTGAGACCTGGCTACAGTCATTACTTTATGTGTTCAAAAACTTACTTGGTGTGCTGAAAAGACTTTCTCCTTCAAAAAAGGAAGATCTCAGCTTTGGCTTTGATTTCTGGAAGGAGTCCAGATGATTAGAAAGCCAAACAAGACTGCTTAATGGAAATTGCAGAAGCAGGAGTTCTCACTGCAGACTGTGGAAAGTCAAAGGCAGCCGTTAGGGACTGCTCTGGTACTTGCTGACCTTCGGAAAGAAATGCTTCATCAGTTTCTTTGGACTTTTTTATTTTCTAGAAGCAATCTTGTGAATATGGATAACTTTTCCCAAAACTAGCATTGATATTGAGCCACTGTAGCTGAAAATCTGTTCCTCTTTGTAAGAGGAAAAAGAAAATGCCTTCCCTGAAACACCTCGTAGGGTACTAATACACAGTTGAAGTAGTCTTACAACTTCTGTAGCACAGAAAAGTGTTACAGAAGTCACTCTTGTGTCACTTATTTTCATATTTAGAAAGCCAAAACGCCAAAGCTTTTTATGATTATCTGGGGGGGAAAGAAGAAAACTGGATATTCTAGAGAAGCAAGCACAGCTACCAAAGGCAGGTCTCAGTTCACCAACCTGCTTCAGTTGAGCCCTGGACAGTTTTGATGAGACACGGCTGCAGGGTCAAGATTTTGGCAGAGCTGCTGAGCGAATGAACGATTTAATTAGAAAATGTGCCCCAAAAGGGATTATCCAATGTTTGATGAAGGAGAATGCAACACTGAGTGAGTACTGTGATCTTAAAAAGAACACAGAAGCCTGTCCAAAGAGAGTAACACTGTGTTGAATAAGATATCAAGAAAACCACTGAAACTAAAAACAGCTATGATCTTCACTTCTAGAGGACACTAAGAGGCTTGTTTCTGGAAGTTAAGTAAGAAAATGAAACTAGCAGAGTTGGGTTTTCAGTAAGTCTGAACAGGGAAAGCATTTGAAGTTACAGTCCTCAACTGGCAGCTACCTTCAATGGTGACTTAAACGATTTCACTTTGCCTTCTAATTATAGGGTCAGAGCATTTTGTGGTACGTTGCCATATCTCTGACAGGAATTTCTTTAACCAGTCTAATGCATTTGTTTTGAGGCTGGCTGGTCATGCCTCTGCTCTGGCACAGCTTGTAGTGCGAGGGCTGTTTCAGAATAGTTACGGTGGGGAGTGGTTACTCTTACCACTGACTTCACCTTAAGTTCACAAGTAATGGAACTATCTGCAAGTAACATCTCAATGATTGGATTAAGAGTTCGCTTTTAGAGATCACTGCAATTTATGCTTCAAAACAGCAGCTTTCCTTAAAATAGGGATTTCAATTGTACAACAAAACGGTTTTCTGCTCTAAGTAGAATACGTATCATTCTTCTACCCTCAGTTTCAGGTGATCCCACTCCATCTTCCCCATTTCTTTTCATCTACCCACTCAAGAGATTGTTCCCCCTCCCCAGCTGCACTCATTCAAGCGTAGCATGACTATCCCACAGAATGGCTCTGTGAAATAAAGCATTTTAATCTCCACAGTGTCACCCCAGTAAGTTCAGGGCTTGGATCTAGCACACAGCCCACTGAATGGGTGCAACTGCTAGGACAGTAACTTTCTGAGGGGAGGAGGTGTGAACCTCTTAAATCGATTGTGCTGATAGCGGTGTAGGAATGTGAAACCACAAGCTAATGAATCGCAGATAGCAGCCTTCAAGCAGTAACACCAGTGGGATCATAGGTGAGGTCAGTGGCATTAACACTTAATAAATGGAAAATTTAAAATATTTTCATTAGTAAATCACTTGCATAATTTTCACAAGTAAACCACTTTACTACTTGCTGCAGTAGGAATTTTCCCATCTTCAGGCAAAACAATGTTTGGTTTTCCATTGCATTTAGGCAGAGTTATTAACTCCAAGTGCAGTTCTCTAAAGGCATTTGATACTTGAGTGCAGAATCTGCACAGAGCCTCATGCTTGTCTCCACCTACAGAACAGTTGCAGGTTTTGAAGTTGCTGTAAATAGTCCTAGGACGAGTATTATGCCTCTGTAGGAGGGCTTGGTCGCAATGTAAGAAATCATTAGCCTTTCTTGTCAGTTGTTAAGGAGCTGGAGCTGTCCCAGCCTCTGTGTCTACTCTAGGTATCGCATATGTAACTGCTGAAAGCCATACAAATACCAAGGGTGTCTGCAGGGTCCACATGCTAGCAACTGCTCTGGTAAACAAGAACTGCAGCTTAGTCCTGCAAGAAGCACTGCATAATCTTGTCCTAAAGGCAGAATAATAATTCTCACCTAATCAGTCTGATTTATAACTTTATTAACTCAGCTCATGCTGTTTCATGACAACAGCCTCCATAAAGAAGGTTTCAGGAAAAGTTTCAAGGCAGACTCTCTGCAGTTTTTCCATGAGGGCAGCTAGGCTGGAGTTGGAATGTAAAACACCAAATTAGTTAAGTTTGTTTAACTATAACAGGTTAACTCCCTGTCAGAGTCAGGATAAAATAAAAACTTTGGCAGCAAGTCTTTATTGCCTACAGTGAGTCCTTCTCTCTACACTACTTTTTCAGCTGAGTGCCTCTGAGTAGCCTGCTGCACTGCAATAAATTCCTCCTGGACTCCTCTGGTGCTGGGAAGAGCAGCCTGGCAGTACAGGCACCTCCTTCTCCTCTTGGACACCTCCTGGTTGCAGCCCCCTTGTCTGCTTTGTCTTTCCCTCTTGCTTGCCACAACCTGCTGGCAGTTTGATGTGCCCCCTGCTCTCTGGGCAGCCCCAGCAATCCCTCCTCCTGAAAGGTTTTGTCTGACAGGAGTACCCAAGACAAAGCAAAAAACCCATCTTTCTCCCTGCTGTCCAGTCACAGCTCTTCAACAAAATGTTTTGCTATACATCAGTATAGTAAACTGTGAGCAAAGAGGTGAGATCACTCTGCTGTCTGTTACAGAAATCTGAGCTGTGTGCACTGAGCATCATCCACTCTACTCAGAAAATTTAGTGGCACTATCTAGAGCTTACGGTGCTACAGCAAGTGCCAGGGTGCAGCTGAGCAAAAAGATCCAGGCGTTTGCAGGCTGATGGGCAGCGAGCAAATGGAGGAGCTGAGCAGAGTGGGAAAGAAATGATGCTGAGAGCAGAGGAGTTCAAGAGCAGTTAATAACTCATAACCTTTTCTTAATATAGCAGCAGTGCTCCAGATGTAGAATAGTCTGCACAGGGTAGCAGAGACCTCTCATTAGAAAGGGCAATGCTTCAGGTCTGAGACGGGCTTTAACAAATGATTCCTGTTTCAGGTGAGTGCAGCTGACAAGGCAGTTCTGTCAGGACACAGAACCCAGAGGACCTGTGCTGCTGTGCTCTGGTTTATGCTTCTACCAACTGGGCCCCACAATATTCATGGGCTCAGCTTTCCCTGACTTTGTGAGGAGCAGTGCCTGACCTCAGTGAACATTTATCGTTCCACAAGCATAAGAGCAGAGAGTGAAAGATTGAAATTTTATTACATAATGCCCCAAAAATTGGCAGAGGCCTGGAGAAATAAGTCAAAAGTAAAATAAAGAACATAAGCAAAAAAAATCATCACAGCTCTCTAGAAAGAGAATTGAAGGGAGAAGATCATCAGCATGGTTAAGAAGAAGTCTGGACAAACTACAAGAGACGAGAAAGGCAATTAAACAGATAAACAGCAGCTACAGGAAGCTACATGAGTTCTTGGAAACATTTCCCTATTGCTCATGGTGAGAGGAGGATAAAAATTCTTCTGGGAACTTCCTTCAGGTAGCCAAGGCAGAGCCATGGCACAGAGTGGGCTCTCTGAGGGAGAGATGTTGGAGCAAGTAGAGACACTCATTAGCAGCCCCTCCTTGGGGCTTGACATTGTTCTTTTGAGAGATGAGAATGAAGTGGAAACAAAGAAGGTGGCTGAACTAACAGAAGTGCTGCTTATCAGGGCAGGGCGTGTGACCGAGACCCAGTGAGTGGGGATATTCTGGCTCCTTTCTTTATAAAGGGAATTTACAGGATGCTGGTACCATTTCAGCTGAAGGAAATTTTTTAGACAAAGGTTATTAAAAACAGGTTCATAGGCTGTATAGAGGCAACTAAACAAACAGAAAAATGATGGAAGCGCTACTTCTGCTGCTAATAACAGTTTCTACAAATAATGGCACGTAGGATGCCAAGTTATATTGAGTAGTCTAGAAAGCAAGGAAAATACTAGGGAATTTATTGACACTATGTGTCTGTTCTCCTCCTGATAGTGATTGAAGTTTTCCAGAAAAAACACCGCTTCCCCCTGCCCCCTCTGTAGTACAGCTCCCTAAGGAGATACTTGTGGGTGATTTATTCATGCCACAGAGCAGGCTATTAATGAATGCTTTTGAATTACCTTTGCTGACACAACTACAAATGTTAGCATTCATGAAACTATTCACCCATTTAAAAACAAATGCCAAGTCCTCGATGCTTGTGGCCTCCCACTGCAGCAAAATGCGCAAACTGACAGCAGCTCCGAAAGGTGCATCCTTGTGGTGTACCAGGGTGGCTGCTCCTTGCTCTGCCCCAGCTTTGCCCCTGGAGGGGCAGCAGCCTGGCTGGCCATGCACAGTTCTCCCTCCTTACCCAAAGGGTGAGGGATTTGGAGCCAACCTGCAGAGTTTCTGTCCTTTTGAGCTTCCTGGTCGCTGTAAAAGAGGAGCCTACCAGAGTGCCAAGGGCTTCAGATTGCTCCTACACTAACACAAAAGCAGAGTGGCATCATGAAATCAGAGAAGTTACAGTGCTGTACGTGTGGTGAGAAGAAAACCCTAAAACGATCTTTATGTGTTTAGATTGGCTTCTTCCTAAGCATTCTTCAGGTTTTTTATTAGCAGGTTGCTCTGGGCAAGCCAATAATCACAGAAATTGTGCAATCTTGAAAGGGAATGGATTAAGTGAACTTAACAAACACGGTACCTCTGTTTCTTAAGCCAGATTTTGTGTAAGTTAATATCAACTAATACTCGTCGATGTTCTTCATCCAAACAATACGTACTTGGTTTTGCCTCGTTCCTACCATTACATGAGCCATGCAGACAGCCTCTTGCTGCACTCTGCTGTGGTAGAGTGCATAAGCACTGGTTCCCCCAACTCCCACCCCTTCATTGTTGTACAAAGCGAAAATTAACATGGTTTCATTGGCAGAGCAAGAACTGTTTATCCAGGCATTTATTAACTGGGGAAGTCCTACATGCTCAGATTTGTCATTTTTCATCATACCTACTTCACTCTGTAACTAAACTTCTCCCACCCAAAAACACCCGGTATCAGAGGTCTGCGTGGTGGCCTGGCTACTGATAGTAAACTGATTGGATGCAGAGTACTTCAAAATGAGCTATGTCTCAGTACAGAGCTGGAACCTTTCACAATCAGTGGTACTATCTGTTTCTTCCAGTTGTGTTACCAGACAAGAAACATTTCTCAACTCCTGACCTAAAACTTGCTCTTCCCACGCACATACGCCTTGGTCTATAATCTGTAGGTTATCTCTTAATCTCCCGTGCTCCCACTAGCTCCAGATCATAACGCTGCACTTTGACATACTTGCAGGATTGCAGCCAAAAGGAAGTTTAATGGCCCAAGTAGCTCTTTTAAGTTAGGAACCACCCCAGCAGCAACATTAAATTGCCGTTGTAAGATTGTGATGAACTGGGAAGATGAATCTGGGGGTTTATCCACTTCTCTTGTTTCAGGGCTGATATTCACATGGGTAAGTAAAAAAAAAAGAGGATTAGGTGGCTGTAGCTGTCTCCAGGTACCTCAAGAGGTGATGCTTAATGACATTTCTGCCCTGTCAGCCACTAAGGACTATTCGTAAGAGACCTAATAATGTGACGGAACTCCCTAAATCCACTGCCTATAAACTTAAATTCCGCATTCAGGGTTGCAGCTCTTCACTAAGTGTCCACAAAAAGGTTGAAATCTCTTAATAAAGGCGAAGGACGGTAATTTTCTGACAGTGGCAAGACCAGGGCCCTTCCCATTATTTAAATGTGGCCTCTTTGCAATGTTTCCATCTTGCAGAGAAGTTGTTACTTTCAACCACTTCCTGGAAGAAGCAGCAGAGAAAGAAGTGCGGGGGAAAGCCAGGCTCCAGCACTTCATTGAGAACCTGTTGCAGCGCGTGGATCTGGCAGAAAGGCAGCTAGAGTATTACCAAAATCAGCAGATGGTGTGCAACCATACCGACGTCAGCGACAACGTGGTAAGCCAGCCAAGTCCTTCTCTTGTCACCCACCACTGGAGGGAAGGTACTGGAGTTTGAATACAGGTGGGCGCAGTGGGACAGGCTAATTGCTACTTCAGACAGATTTGGATTAGTAAAATGTTTCATCAGGCTTATGTTATTTATGTTTTGAACTGCTATTTCACGTAAGTGAAAGGAGCAAAGGGTGTAAGAGCAGCAGTCACCAAAGATGGGAAAGGGAGAGCAGAGAATAGTGAAATGTTTGCCAGATATTTCCCTTTTTTCCCCAGTTTTGGCTATTGCTAATATTACTTTTGCAAGAAACACTTTCCTTTATGTTACTTAGTGACTTGGCAGTTTTTTGGAGATCTCTAAAGATTTTCAGGAAAGATGTAGATCCCTACAGAGGGTATGTCAGCCTGCTGGCAAGACGGGTTGCTTTCTGTACTTACCGATCGTGGGACTCTTAGAAACGTTGAATGGATTTCCACAGGCCTGTCTCCCACAGATTAGAAACCACAGCTGTCTGAACATTGTTTTTTTTTAAATACATGTTTCTTTAAAAACCCTCATTATTAATACTTCAACTCAGTAT
>NW_010161760.1:61392-63347 GCF_000695765.1 Mesitornis unicolor | reverse complement strand
TACAATGCATTACATTTCTATGGCAAGTTTTAGCCACATGACTTCCAAAGAACATTTCAGTTTAAATAAATACCCCATACTGCCTAAGTAGCTGCTCATCCTGAGTGGTGGGAGGAAAGGCATTTGATCATGCCCAGCACTGAGCAGGTATGCAGTGGTGGAAAGCAAAGAATCACAGAGTGCTTTGGGTTGGAAGGGCCCTTTAGAGGTCACCTAGTCCAACCCCCATACAACGAGCAGGGACATCCTCAGCTAGATCAGGTTGCTCAGAGCCCCGTCCAACCCATCCTTGAATGTTTCCAGGGATGGGGCCTCTAGGTTCCCATAGCCACTTGGAGGAGAAAGAGCTTTAGGCAAGGCCTGAATTAATGTAGCTGTGCTGAAATCTAGCGCAGAATATCTCAAGCACTATCTGTAAGAACACTGAGGGGGACTATCAAGATGGGCCTCAGTATTAAATTATCTCCCCTGCTCTTGATGTGTTTACCGGGATCCCTGGCTCAGCAGTGTCCCCTGGGAAAGGCACTAATTTTTGAGGCAGCTGCCCAGCTTTCTGAGTGACTTCAGCATTCTTTTAAGGTCATCCATCCAAATATTGACCAGCCTGACCTTCAGGAGGTAATTACAGAAAAGCACACCATGAGATGGCTTCAGACTCCATCCAAGACAGATGACAAGCAAAGTTAGGCTGGGCAAAAATCCATCTGCAAAGCGTGGACAATCCCAGGGACAGAGGGAACATTTACGAGAACATAATTATTTTCAGATGCCAGATCTGACTTGCTTGGCTCAGTGACTTCATTAAATGGTATTCAAAAGCTCAGTCTGGTAGCACTGATGAGAGATCAGTACAAAGAACTGATTTAGTACCCAGACCAATTCAGGCTGAGCTGGCATTAAACACCTCCTTTCCTGAACCCCCCCTAAAAGAGGGACTAGACAAAAGTGTGTCCACACTGTGAACCAAACTGTTGTAAAAAATGAAGTTATGCAAAGTTGTGCTGGCACTGGGGCTATGCTGTCCCTAGCTGGTCTCAGGATTTGTTTCCTGCTCCAGCAGGGGGACTGGACTGGATGATCTTTTGAGGTCCCTTCCAATCCCTAACGTTCTGTGATTCTGTGATTTGTGGTGGGAAGGGAGAGAAACGCTTGGGTTCTCACCCTCCACCCTTCAGTGCTGCTGTAGGGCAGAGCCAAGGGCTCGTAGCTGGAGTTTCCTAGCCACTTGTGTAAGGGAAGTGTATCACTGCAAGATGAAAACCTCTGAGAGAAAGTTAATTTAATACAGCTTATTCAGGCACTGTCCCTTATTAATTATCTTGAACACAATAATTACTTCTTATTGTATCTATACTGTTTAATCTAATGTGAAAGATCTCTGTTCAGCCCACGCTTCTTTAGCAATTGACTTTGATTATAGTTACAATAAAAGTAATGGGGAAATCCAACCACTGAAAACTCGCATGTTATGAGTTTTAAAAACAGATGTAATAAGTTGGAGGAGTAATAATCTGTACAAGGTGCTTTTTTCTGTTTCTTTCATGAATATTCTTCTAGTTTTAAAAGCAGGTAAGAATGGAAATATCATTTTGAAGACTGTGTATATTTTATTCCTGTTCTTTAATTACCTGATAAAGTAATAGTAATATTAATAACCTGTTTCTAATTTCTTTTTTGCAGTTTACGGACATTTCATTAAACAAGAAACCCAGATGCTTGTATGTATAACTTCTTAATTTTCTCTTACTTAAATGTGCTAACTTGACATGCTTACATTTCTGCTTTGGCATTTCACCATATCCAAAAGCCTGAATTAGGTTGGGTTTGGATCAGGTTCTGTACCTGAGTATGTTCTATATTTATGTCATGTAACAAAGGAAAAACAGATCTCTGCTAAGTCAAAGCTGAAATCAGATATTTTTAAAAGAAAAAAAAAAAGATAATAATTTCTGTTA